>NC_072736.1:20608081-20753678 GCF_026930045.1 Uloborus diversus | reverse complement strand
TCTCGGGAACTTTGGCCCTCCAGTATCTATCGTATAAATATTTCCAGATAATTCAGAGCTTTCCTTGAAATTCGAAACGTCAATAACAGGGTCAATTCGATCTGCGTGTATGGATTGAAAGACATTAATGATTCTTTCTTTTATTCGAATTAGACGCACTGGTAGAATTAGGGATAGGACCTCATGAAATATGTAGTGATAACCTCTTGAAAAAAGTAATACGAATATTAATTTTGTTTCTTAAATTCCTTAAAATGAAATTGACTACGATGCTTACCTTATTTTGGCATTGCGGAAAGGTTTCCATTTGACCTAAAAACAGGAGTTTGCAGTTTTTCATGATACACTGTAAAAACGATTCAGAAACCTTCTTGGAAAATGATGGGCAGCTGATGGGCCAAATTTTTTTCAGTAACAAATCTTGCAAAAACCAGGAACGTTTTCCGCTAAAAGTCAGTAACCTTTCTAGAATTTTCTTTGAAACTTTCAGAAGAATAGGGAAATATCCCCTGTTCTCTCTACTAATAATAAAGCTGAAAATCTGTCTGGATTTATATCCAGATCTCTGTGATGCGCATAGCGCCTAGACCGTTCGGCCGATTTTTATGAAATTTGGTATAAAATTAGTTTGTATCATGGGTGTGCACCTCGAAGCGATTTTTCGAAAATTCGATTTTGTTCTCTTTATATTTCAATTTTAAGAACATTTTTCGTAGCGAAATTATTATAAGATGGACGAGTAAATTACGAAATTATTATGACGTGAAATCGTAGCATGGGAAGAGCGAATGAACATAGCCAATTGGCGAGAAATTCATCATCCATTATTTGTAAACATACAGGCGAACCAAATATCCTTTTGATTTGTTACTACGGGCTAAGCCGTGCGGGTGCCGCTAGTGAAAAATAAAGTAGGTTTAATGTAATTAATTAGAACCCTTCCAATTTACCGAGACATTTCTAGAAGCAATAGAGCAACCATTGTCAAAGCTGATAGAAAACTGTAAGTAAGAACCAAGCATATATTTTGCCTGCAATTCCTGCCTTGCAAAGTTGCAGCTTCCCAGTGACTTCTTAAATCTCGCTGGGAGCTTACTCAATCTGAACGCGCCCCAATCGAACCTTTACTGACACATTTAATTAACACGCTCATTCAATCTTTAAACTAGTATATATAACAATAATTTTCAAAACAATGAAAAGTATGCATTCGTGCAAGTTGTTTTAATTCAGGAAACTTTTTTGCGAAGATACTTGATTTTGCGGGGAAATGGGTTAAAACCTGTGAAATCCCGAAACGTTCCATGAAAATAACTAGTAATAACGTTTCGGAACTTCTTTACTGTACAGTATAACTTGCCTAATTTAATAGCAAATTCGCCTCGAAATATCGTTGTATAAAGCATAATATTCCATTATCTGGAATCAAAATGACAAATTGCAACGGTTTGTTATGCTAAAAATTTCTTAATTAAGCTTGATGTTCGTCAGCGGATATCCCAATAAGCTGGTTTGACTGCCGATCTTGACATATGTATGCGCGTATGTGTGTATGTGTGTATGTATCACGCATAACTCAAAAACGGTATGTCCTAGAAAGTTAAAATTTGGTACGTAGACTCCTAGTGGGATTTAGTTGTGCACCTTCCCTTTTGGTTGCATTCGGACGTTCCTAAAGTGGTCTTTTGCCCCTTTTTTTAGGGGGGAAATCATTGTTAATTTCGATGTAAACTCAAGTTGTGTTATAATTTGTCGGACACTTGGCGATATATCGCCAATCTTTTGGCGACTAATTTGGCGATTCTTTTTTTTTTTATTTTTTAATTTGGTTTCAATTTGGCCTTTGCTGGTGATATTTAGAAAGTGAACAATCGAATCACATTAAAATTGCCAATAATGGGGAAATGACATTAAATTGGAGTAAAAGGAAGTCATGTGATGCACGCATCAGCTCATTTTTCTTTTACTGTATAAGAGAGATATCTGTTTAATGATACTGATGTCCTTTATTTTTATTATAAACATTCACGTTTATTTAAAACAATCGAACGCTAATTTTTAGAGTGAAAATTTTGTCTGCTGCAATTATTTCAAATCACTATCATTGTGAGAATTTTAGGGGAAAATTCCAAATTTATTTCGTTGTCATATGACAAACCTATATGTGAGGATGCCGCAGTTTCATAAACGAATTTTACGTCGAGCAGTTGCTAATATTGTTATGGTTAAATGAAAATCATTGAATTTTTTGCTCTCTAAATTTCATAAATTTTAATTCGCATTATAATATTGCCTTTCGAAAACAGTTTTTTGCGCAAGCATTTCGCAGCATAAATGAATAAAAGGTAAATTAACGTTAATTAAAAGGTAAATTAATATTGACGACAATTTGTTTATTTTTTAGTCCTTATTCTAATGATTTATTATTTGATGACACTGTGTGCTTAAACTTTTCAAATCAAAAAGAAAATAGCTTTAACTCATTTAGTTTCTTGAAAATCGAAAACAAAGAACGTGCGATATCTTGATTCAGTCAAGGAGTTTTCAACCCCTACAGCTAAAAATACTGTAAACCATTTCTTTTGAATCACAGCACCAGTAAGAGCAAGTGTTGTTTGAAAATTGTACTCTAAATTTGCAAATCGTTAAAGATTTCCGACATTGAAGGTGTCAGAACTTAGACAGGATTGCAGGAAGTTTACATATGTATAGAGCCATTCAGGTCAGGCAGGACCTATCACATGACCATCACCGATTTTTGAAAAAAATACAGTAGTTACAAATAAAAGACACATGAAATATCCCAAAAGGATTTTGCAAGATTTTTTTTCCTTTAATTACAGCCTACTAAAATTCTGCACAAAATCTGTCATTTTGGAAAAAAACAGCAAAACACTCCTTTTGAAATGGACACTCTATTTCAAAAGTATTTAACCTATTTGGATAATCATTTTTTCCAAAAATAAATAAGGACCCATATATCCTCTAGATATTGTTTTTGAAAATTTGGTTTTGTTTTTTGATAACAAAAAAAATTATTTTTGTGGCGGAAAGACTGCATTTTTATCGATTTTATGATTTTTTTTCTCCATGAAATCTCTTTTTTTTACTAAACGAAGATGGCAGTCTAAAGCTCTTATATCATAGTTTCATAACATATTTTATTATAATCCTTGGATGCATGGACCCTTGGAAAATACCCTTGAAAATAAAATTTAAAATTTTGAAATTTTTAAAAAATTAGCGATTTTTTGAAGTCGGATTACTCAGAAAACCCCATCTAAAACCCCATCTAATACTTATGCGGATGGCATGCTTTATGGATGCGGTGTATATCCCCGAACAAGTGGATATACACCGCATCCTGTATTTTTTCCCATAAAATGTTCTATGATTTTTTGAAAGTGACGTTATCGCCCATGGCATGCATGTCAAATAAAATTGTCTAATAATTTCAGTCACTGAAATTCTGATTATATTAATGTCTTATAGCTACAGTAATGATGTACTTTATCAGTAACAGCTAAAATCTTTCCTTTTTAGTTTTAGTTAGCATCATATTAGTTTATTTTGTCTCCAAAGCTATGCATTCACCGTTACTTTCATAAGCCGCAACGAATCACACTTTTTCTCTTACAATTACAACGTGCAACTCAATTACATGACAGGGGAAAGCATCAAAGGGAAGAACAGTGCAATGGATTTCAAACGATTAATTTTAATTTCATGCTTTGGTTGTCATTGGTAAATGTTGTCCTAGAACTTTTGGATCCTACCTCGTATGATTACTTTTATACATAAGTATAGGTATACTAAATTCAATACGCAAAACTCACCTATATTTTAATAATTTAAAAAGCTCACCTGTTTTATAAGAGAAATAATCAATTGAACATGGTTGTAAGTCGAGGTAACCAAACAGATCACCAAAGGTAGCTATTAAGCCAGGGATCCAATTTCTAACAAAAGAAGTACAGGAGCCCGATAGTCTTCAAAACTTATTTCAATGCTTAAGTGATTTTAATTCGGTCAAAAATACAACAATTTGAGTGAAACAAGTGAGGAAACTCTTTAACAATTAGTCGTTGATCAGCAAAAAAATAAATTTATATAACGAAGTCAGAGATCGTCACCAAAGGCTCTACTATAATTACACACAAAGTCATACAGAAAGACGAGTTGACTGGGTCATCAAAAGCGGTTTGTTACAGGTATATTATTAAAAGCCAGTCAGTAAGATGTTAGTTCTTGCTGATAAAGTGCACCAGTATTGTAGCTATTAGGCATTAATATAATCAGAATTTCAGTAACTGAAATTATTAGATATTTTTATTTGACATGCATGCCATGGGCGATAAGGGCACTTTTAAAAAATCATAATATATTTCATGGGAAAAAATACAGGATGTGGTGTATATTCACTTGTTAAGCATTAGATGAGGTTCAAATGATCCAATTTTTAGATTACTAAAAAATGGTTTTTTTTTTGAGTCAACTCACTTCAGAAATTTTTGAAAATTTCGAAAATTTCAAATTTTATTTCCAAGGCTTGTATGCATCTAAGGATTATAATAAAATATATTACGAGACTATCATATAAGGGCTGTAGACTGCCATTCCGTTTAGTAAAAAAAAAATTCATGGAGAAAAAAAATCATAAAATCGGTAAAAATGCAGTTTTTTCGCCACACAACTATTTTTTTTCTTTATCAAAAAACCTAAATAAAATTTCAAAAACGATATCTGGAAGATATATGGGTCCTTATTTTTTTTTTAGAAAAAAATTATTCAAATAGGTTATTAACTTTTGAAATAGTGTCCATTTCAAATGGAGTGTTTCGCTGTTTTTTTCCGAAATGGCGGATTTTGTGCAGTTTTAGTAGGCTTAAAACTGAAGAAAAAAAATTTTCTTGCAAAATCCTTTTGAGGTATTTCATATGTCCCTTAGTTGTAGCTACTGTATTTTTTTTTCAAAAAAAAATTCGGTGATGGTCATATGACACTTTTCATACCTGCTGCCTGATTTGAAATGGAATGACTCTGCAGAAAATTAAAAAGCCGATTTAGGAAAACTGTTGTTAAAATGCAGGGAACTCATTTTTATATTACTTCTATATTTTTTCAGCACTCAAATGCAAAATATTTACGATTCTCTTGCTATTAAAGCATGTCAAGGAGATTCTTATCTGGTAGTAGTAAACCTTTTACATAGTTTTTATTTATTACTAGTGGTACCCGCACGGCTTTGCCCGTAGTAGAAAATTAAAAGGTCTTTTGGTTCGCCTGTATATTTATAAATTATGTATAATTAATTGCTCTCCAACTGGCTTGCTCATGATACGGTTCCACGTTATGATAACTTGGTAATTTACTCGTCCATCTTACGATAATTTTGCTCCGGAAAATGTTCTTGTGCCAAGTTTCATGAAAATCGGCCACTATATAGGCGTTATGCGCGTCACAAAGATCCGGACACAAATCCAGACAGACTTTCAGCTTTATTATTAGTAAAGAAAGATTATTATTACTAAGCGTGCTTAAGATGTTTCATTCGTATTTTTGTAAGAAAACATACAAAAACCATCAATAAGTTCCAAATTTTACTAACTTAAGATAGTAAAATAGTAATTTGATCGTTGTTAAACGGAAAATAATAGTGATTAATGGGAATTTTGTGGCTATAAAATTCCAAGAATGTAAACTTAAAAAAAAGCCGTTTCTTTCTTTCTTTCTTTTTGACGTACCGTCCCTTTCAGAGCAACAGTAACACATTTAGTCCCAGGAATAACAGTAAGATGACTGTTGCTTTGAGGCAACGATATTGCTGAAATAGTTACAAATTATTCAATTCGAAGAGCACGAATTTGTGATAGAGACATGATCTTTGAACCTGTAATAAAGCACTTTTAACTCCAGTTCTCAGAGGTTTCAACAATAAACTGCAAGACATATCCGCTCTTCCAATTTTCGTCAAATTTGAAATATGATATCGTCCCCTCAGAGCAACACTAAGACATCTTATCCCAGAAATAACATTAAGGTATTCTACTGTTGTTCTGAGGTGACGATATTATGTTGTCTTCATCAAATTTGCTATAGAATTTCGATATCATTTTTCTTCAATGTGTTCGTAATTAAAATTACATAGACCGAAATATATAGGAGTATCGATATATTTTGAATTAATTGAAACATTGCTCAGTCTCAAACACTAAGTAAAGAACACTTGCTTAACAAGATTGTAACTGCAATAGTGCAATTTAATTAATATCCTTCGTTTGTATTTTTGACGCTGATTTGATTTCACACGGACGATACAAAAGAACTCGAATTGAGGATTTACTGATGAAGAAAACGCAATGAAGAAAGCGCAAAATACGCTTCAGCGCCTCGTTTAGATGAGGAACACTTGTATACCACCTTTCCTCAGATTCCAGCATTACTGCATTATCCCTTGAGAAGTCGCGTTTCCTTTTGTTACGCTAGTGATCGCGCTTCGGTCTTTTCCCCCGTAGCGATCCGTGATACGAAAGCAGAAGAAAGGAAGTGCCGGGGAGAAAATGACACCTGACTCGGATGGCGCGCTATTGGTCTAAATGACCAACACACAATTCCAAAAGCTATGCAACCTTGAAATATCGAAGAAAATTCTCAGAACTAAGTGTGTGGGCTGAGGAGAGTCTGACTTTTAGCTACACAGATGGACCCCATTATTAGAATAAGGGGTGGTGGGATAGAGCGAAATATCTGACAACGGGCGAGGAATCGACCGAAGCGCGACTTTTCTAAGGTTAAAAATGATGCAACAATTACAAATAACATGGAGAAACGTCTGTATGTTCCATCCAACACAAATCGGTTGGCAGCAAAACCTTGATTTTAAACTTGATTTTATGCAGGTAAAGTTGACAGTGATTTTTTTTTTCTTAAATTTTTGCATGCTTCTTAAACTATAGCAGCTACGCTCAACGAGAAAAAGAACAATGAATTGATTCCAGCACCTGTTCCTTTAAATTCCACTTGTATACAAGAGTTTGCCTGAACCCTCCTACAGTCGAGCCCGCTTAATAGAACAGTCCATTTTCCACGAAAATTCATTTTAATAAGAGGGGTATTCCATTAAACGGAATGAAAATAATAAAAAATAACGGTTTGGTACATAAAAATGTATTACATTAAGCGGGATATTCTTTTAACCGATATTCTAATAAGAGGGTTTGATTGCATTACTTATGGGACAATGGAGTCGCTTCCAAAATTTTAAAAGTATTTTTTCTGAAAGAGCATGCTTAAAAACATAGAATCTGACCATTTTTAAAATAATTTCTTTACATTTAATATTTTTTAAAAAATTACTTAAATCGGTGTTCTTTCATCTTTAACGATTCTGCCAATGACATCACAAATAATGAAATGCCATTTAGTGTTGTTATTCATGGTTCAAAATATTTAATTCGCATTTTTACTCACGTGTATTGGCAACGATATGGTTGATAGGAAGCGTAGAGCGCAATTGTAATTCGCTTCTTGATTATCATAACATAAAAATGCGGTAGAAAGATGCGCCACACACACACACACACACACAAAATGCATCATTTGTGACGTCATAAAGACCACGCCTTGTTTGAAGAATCGGACCTTTTAAAAAATTAATTAAAAAATAACTGTTGGGAAAATGAAAGTATTTTCTGAGTCCATGTTTTTTTTTTTTTTTTTTTTTTTTGCGCATTCCATCCATTTCAGTGATAAGAAGTACTACTTTTGACTGAAGGAAACAACCCCATTATTTAGAGGGGAAAAAACGTTCATGTAAACCTTCTGCCTTTAATTGATCCGCACCAAAATGCAACCCGCACCAATTTTCTCCGAATCTCGATTCACACACACAACAATATATAATATAATATTAAAATAGCACAAATTCTTTGATTACTTCAACGATAGATTTCTTAATGAAATTACACCGTAACTACTTGCAACGATTGGCACTAAAACTTATTAGCACTAACTCACTTGAGGGTGCACGTTATACGATTTCATGCTGTTAAACGTTGAGCTAAAATTACCACTAAATTTTATTTACATACCTACAGATACACAGCCATGCCCCCCCCCCACACACACATCCCTCCGAAAAGGAAAATTCCAAAACGGATTTAGCACAATTTAAAAGGTGAAAATCTATTGAAATTCTCAAATCCTTTTTCATATGTATAAAATAGGTATGGCATGTTAGAAAATAAACTTTGAAATCTTGAAAAATCATTTTAGTTAAATGAAACGTTTGCAGTTCTATCTCTCTAAAGAAAGAAAATTACTTTCCATTTCCAAAAAAAAGAAAAGAAAACTTTGGAATAAAAGTTAAATACCTTTTAAAATCTCAATAACCATTTAGATAATCACTAAAAGAATTTGCGTTTTCCTCTGTTGTAAGGAAATTTTTTATCCCTTTGTTGTAAGGAAATCAATCTTTAGCTATTAACTATCTAACTCTTAACTATTTCCAACAAATCCTATCAATCTCTAACTTACGTAGCAATATCAAACCTACGAAAGGCGTAATTTTCCTTTTACAGACGTTCTATATTTCAAACAAATGACTAAAAATACTTTTGGAAATTTCGTATTTTATCTGTTCTTAAGTTTTAAAATTATTTTTAGTGCATTGATTTCGAAGAGCGGGCATTTGTTCCTGATAAGATTGCTTATATATTTCATTAAAAATAATAATCTGACAGATTAATACAGATAAATAAGAAAATTTTGTTACTGGGAGAATCAAAAGCGTACGTTTCATTTCTTAAGCAAACATTTTTGTTAATATCCTGTAAAAATCTTTATTTTTAATAAAATACATGAGCTGTTGCGTGCGAGACAAAATGTCGACTTATTCATCTCAGGAGCAAAAACTTTTTTTTTTTTTTAATTCGTAAAAGAACACCTTTTGAGTTAATCAAATTGATAAACCGTTTTAAAAATATATTCCTCATTATAAACCATACTTACTGCCAAAACGGAAAGAGTTGAAAGAAAAATCTGATTTCCGAAAGTCATTCTCAATTGCCAACATAAGGGATCCAAAATGACCTATTTCACAAACTCTTTTTTTAAGATCGATAGACAAAAGCCCCTCCTGCCCTCACCTTTCTTAGAGGTTATATTTTTGGCAGGCAGGCCCCTTTGAAGTTCCTGGAAATTTTGATTTAAAATTAAGTAAATCTCACTTCTGTTATACTATGGCCTGTTTCTGCTCAGACAGTATTGCTGTAGTAACTCCTAGCATCTTCCACGTGGGGGACCCTGAGACCACAAGAATTCATTGCAACCGGAACCCAACCAGTAAATCCGCCACTGATGGAGAAACTGCAGTTAATTGCAGAGGAAGAATTAGACGTGTATTTACTAACCCACTACTAACTTTTAGAATGAGTAAAAAAAATATTATGTTTGGTGTGAGAAGCCCCGTTGGTGCTAATGCTAAGGGTTTTTTTTTTTTTTTCAATTAATTAATTTATTTATTACTTCAATTTTTACTGCTTTAAACATGAACAAAAATTTATTCAAACCAAAGGTTATGCGGAAAAGGAGATGTCCTACCCAAAATCATTAGATTTTTAATCAAACAAATCCTTCAAAAAAGATTTTCTTATATATATAGTGGCAGACACTCATTTTTTGAACTTTTTCGTTTGTTTGTTTGTCTAGTTACTTATTTAACTTTATTTATATGATACATTCAGCCTTTGTTCATAGCATAGAGGTATGAATTAGTTAATGCGTAGGACATTTTGAATTCTATAATCTATGCTCTCAACCAGTTAAAAGTTTAAATATTGATTGAATTATTCCATAAGTATCAATTTTAAGCCAAATATGTTATGCGTAAAAATATTTTTGCACAGTCAATTCGTTGGTTGGTAAAACAAATTACTATAGAATGAAAACAAATTTGAGGATACTTTAGTATAAGTAACAATTTCAAATAGTTAATTTATTTCTGAACAAAAATATTTGAAGGAAAAAAAATAGTGCATTTGATAATTTGTTTTCGAATGACACACCTAATTTTTAATTAAAATACCTTTATTAAACTCTTCAGTAACTAATTACTTATATAAAATCAACAAGAAGTTTCGTCTAGAACTAAATGAGCCTACTTTCCCGTATACCCATATCTACTTTCTAGTATCTGATTAATACTCTCAAAAATAGCTAAAATCGCAAATTGTATTAAACATAATTTTTTAATATTTTAAGCCAATTTCTAGGAATAAAACATACCTCACTCATCTAAAGAATTAGATGCATAAAAATATAATAAATATACTAGCAAAAAGTAGCAGTACCATTTAAACGAAGAAGCTAATACACTTTTTTCCATTTAAACAATTCTTTAACCGCTTTCAAAAAGAAAAAAAGAAAAAAATTATAAAATTAATATGATCATTAAACTAAATACATCATATCAAAAAAAAGTTTGTTTTTCCCCTGTTGCCAAAAAATACTTTTTTAAGTGAATTAATGTACTTTCCAAAACAAATAAAAACAATAAAATGTCAACTTGAATCAATAATTTTCAATGTTAAAAAAAAGAAGGTCTGCGCATATCCTAATGTAGAAACATAAGGGACGAGTTTATCAGCCGAAACCTGAATACATAAATTAAAACTTAAAACTGAAAATAAAAACAAGTCATAATAACAATAATCATTTTACATTTAAAACCATGGCTGCGGAGTCGGAGTCGAAATCAATCTCATTTTGAGATAAAAGAGTCAGATTCGGAAGCCGAAGGTAATTAATTCAAAGACTCAGAGTTGGAAACGGTCATTTCCCTTAGAGTACGCAACTCTGCCAATGTTTTTGGAGTCGGAGTCGGACTTATTTTGGGATAAAGAAGTCGGAGTCGGAGTCGATTATCCAAGAATTGGAGTCAGTCATTTTTCCTCCGTATATCATTTTTTGTCAAAATTACGAAGTCAGAGTCGAAATCGCGGAGTCGGAGTCCAACTATTTTTGGGGCAAAGGAATTGGAATGGAGACAGGTGCCCCAAAATTCTTGGAGTCGGAGTCAGGAGATTGTCGTCAATAGCTATTTCCAGCAAAATTTGTTTGAAGTAAATTTGCCTTCAAGTGCGGAATCTACATTGACTTTAAGTTTTCACGTAGGCGCTAATGTTAAGGGATTTGAACTGTTCAAAATTGAACGGGAAATTGTGCAAATCAAAAAGTGAAATATAGAAACGAGGTGCCCTCGCCGAGATCTTTCGGTAAAAAAAGAAAAAAATTGTTCGAATTGAACTGGTTATTGGGGGAAGGGGGAACAGGCAGACAGACCGAGATTTTCCCCCAAGTTTTTCGATACTTATTATTTTTTTTTTACTTTTTTTTGTTTTTCGCGATATTTCCAAGATGCATTAAGCCTTCTCTTGCTCTTTTTTCTTCTTAATTTGACTTTTACTGGGAAAGTAGGCTAAAAATTAATGACATCAAATGTTAGATCTAACTTAAGAAATAAATCCTCCGAAATTTAAATTACACTACAGAAAATTTATCTTTTGCTTTTACTTCCGCATATGTAGAGTATCGAAAAAAAGGTAATAACTTTCCATACATGACACGGTTCCGTTAACTTTTCTTCAACTAAATTAACGGTACCTTATTTAATTAGTCATTAAAGCACAACCATTCAATTAGCGGCTTAAAGGAAAATCACTTGAAGGGATAATATGTTCCTATCTTTTCACTTTTATAATACATTACTAACTAATTGCTGTTAAAAACACTAAAGTAAATTCAAACAGTTCTTTATTCAGTTAAAAGCTTTAAGACAGCAAAGTAGCTTATATATTTGAGGCAGTGAGAAGTAAAGGGATGTAAGTGGACATTTTCAAGTTTTGCGTAAAATGCGTTTAGAGATAATGTTCTAGATAGACTTTCATAGAACAGATTTTCTAAATCATGCTGCATAACAGCACCTACCAGGGCTGATAGCACTATCTCTTGCCCTAAGACAGAGGAGAGGTTCTCCTACTATTTGTACTGGTTATCTCCAAATTTTTAATTTTGCCATTTACATCCCTTTGCTTCCCACTGTCTTATTTGTAATGCATTTTTTTTTCAGAAAAATATTGTGGTAGTAAAATACAAATAATGGAAAGAAACTTTTATTGTATGTTTCAAAAGAAAAACAAAACATTCAAGTAAATAGAAATAAATATATCAGAACAGAAATGTTACTAAATGGTGTTTTGCTTAAAAGGATGTTCTAACCAAAAAATAAAAGTAAAATAATATACATGCATTTTCAATTTGCCAAATGTGAAACAAAATTCTGCCGTTGTTTCAATTTAGCTCAATGCACTTTTGTTTCAAATTTTACATTTTAGCATCATCATATTAAAATAATTATGCAAGCTACTAATTGCAAACAATCTAAAGTAAAAATTATTTAAACATTAGTTACCTTGAATACCATTTTTCTTTCCTCAAGTTCGAGAAACTGGTAAAAAGTCATTTATTTAGAGAAGTTCTCTATAAAAATCTAATGTTCCTTCAAAAGCATAAACCTTTTAATGTAAGAGGAAGTGACAAATGGAAATGTAGGTTAATGGATAAATCGATATTATCTGTTGCATAGAAAAATAGAAACAAAAATGAAATACTTTATTCCGGAAATTGATTATTTTAGGCACATTAGGGTTAATTTACAGAACTGAATACATATTTTTCCGCTTTAACCAAAATGATAAATGAATTTTTGAATTATTTCCTTAAACAACATTTTAAAGTGTGTTATTCGTATTTAGTACGAGCAATTACAGTTATATCAATATTTAATAATAAATTGTTACCTTCTGTTAATTGTGAAATTTCAAATTTACACCCTTTTTTTAATTTACTTACATTTTGAATCGTAACGCTGTTAATTAATACTTTTAAGATTAGCTATTTTATTATCCTAAGTATTTTATTATCCAACTAGCTTTTGCCCGCGGCTTCGCTCACGTTGATATAGTCTTTTTTTCAATTGGTTCAAGTTAATGGTCATTACAGGCAGAGGTCAAATAGTTAAACATTGTTTGTCTCTAGTTTCGCCGACATTTCAAATTGCCTGCCCCCCTAAATGTATTAAAAGTTATGATTAAAACTGAAAATTAGGGGGAAAGAGAGTAAATAAAATGTTGGCAAAACTGAGAAGAACCCCAAAAATCACAAAAAATAAAAATGTGTAACTTCATACCATAGAAATCGTCCCAAAATAGGGTAAACAATGATGCTACCCGAAATGTTTCCAATAAACAGTAAAAATTTGGCAATTGTTTGAAATTGTGTGCAAAGACAAAGTAATGTAAGTGTTTGCGCTGTTTATGAATTTGCGAATTAGTTGGCGAATTATTTTGCGTGTTAAAAAATTTAAAGAAAGAAATATTAAAGAAATAACGATATTTGGTTACATGGTGAAAACCGAGAAACAGTATTGCGTAGTCTTTAGCTTCAAAAACAGCGACAGTTGAAAAAAATGCCAAATGCCTTAGCTATTGAAATGATTCCACAAAAAAAGTTTGGCTAGATTCCAGCTGATCGATTAAATACCCAGTCAATACAAATAAATATAAAAAACCATTAATTGCCTGAAAGTTGCATTAAAATGGAAAAAAATCAGCCAAATCCATGTATTATTTGTCAATCTTGTGCAAAAATCTTACTTCAAGATTTGACTTGAGAAAAGCCTTGAACAGTCACGAAAAGCAAAGATAGTCAACAATACAACAATAGTCGTTATCGACAGTGAGTTGAGATGATACACTAAATATTGTATTGAGTTAAGGAAAGCCTTCGAACATGGAACTAAAAAGCTCATAACTGGTTTTATTCTACTTAGAAATTTCGAACAGGTGCCATCTTCAGCAGAAAAATCAGAGCTTTCGATGGACATATAATTTTAATATGTGCAAGTATTTTTTAATCCCCATATTAGAGAATTTATACGAAAATTGTGTTTTATTGCCACAGCAAGGGGGTTTGCCCCCCATAATGGGACGAAAACTACCCTATGTGTTATTCTGATGCATAAGCTATATTATTGTAAAGTTTCATCAAAATCCCTTCAGTAGTTTTTGCGTGAAAGAGTAACAAACATCCATACATCCATACAGACAAACTTTCGCATATATAATAGTAGTAAGAAATATAATGATTTAAAATAATGGCATTCCATAGTATTTTTAACTTTTCTGTTTTAATTTGAGGAAAATAAGTGAAAAGGTTGTTATTTTCTTAAAACACGTTGATAACTCTTGAACTGTTAGCAAAATTAATTTGAACTGTTTCATTTAATTCAGGGCACATTTGGTTTTTTAAAGCATGTGCGTTACTACCGAGATGTTCGTTTATTAGAATATCAGTTCTTTAAAAAAAATCAAACTTTATGTCCCTTTGTTTTTTTTTTTCATAACCATTAAGAATTCTGTTCATAAGCTTTTGAAAATGACCATTTTTGACACTTGGTAACTTTAAAGTGGGACGCAGCATTCACACGAACAAAATGAGACTTCTAAATATAATGTTTACAATCTGTAGCTTTCATTATGTTATTAAAAATTATCTATGTGAATACAAGGATTTGAAAATGGAGTCATTTCCAAAATTTCCATTTTCCAAAAGTACTTTTTTTCTGAAAGAACATGCTTAAAAACATAGAATCTGGCCAATTTTTAAATAATTTGACTGAATTTAATATTTTTAAAAAATTACTTTAATCGGTGAGCCTTCATTGCTTACGCTTCTGCCAATGACATCACAATGATGAAATGCCATTCACAGAACGTAATATTTAATTTGTGTCTTTACTCACGTGTACTGGCAGCGATATGGTTGATAGCAAGCGTAGAGCGCAATATTTAATTCGCTTCTTGATTATCACAACAAGGAATCGCGCCAATACATGCGTCAAAAGTACATCATTTGTGACTTCATAAAAACGACACCTTGTTTAAAAAAGTGGACATTTAAAAAAAATAATTAAAAAATAACTGTTGGGAAAACGAAAGTATTTTCTAGGTCCATTTTTTTTTTCTGATCATTCTATCAGTTTCAGTGACTAAAAGTAGTACCTTCGACTGAAGGAAACAATTCCATTGTAAAGGACTTTGTTGAGCGTAATTTGCTCTGAAGAGCATTGGAAAGCATAAAAGAATTTCTTTCAACATTTGAATTTACTTACTTTAATTTTAATACATTTTGTTTCTTTACGGAAAAATTTATCAGTTTTGAAGACAGATGCATTTTGACATTAGATTTGGTTTCGAAATAAATCAAAAAGATTTCATTTCTGTGTAGTTTTAACAATAGTAACATTATCTGTTCGGCAAAAGGCTCAGGTTTAAGCCAATAAGAGACTAGTTACTTTTACTATCTATATTTTGTGTTACACATTGAATTCAAGTCACCAACCCAGCCAAAAAATGACTTAAAAACAACTGAAGAAAGATAGAAGAAAACTACCGGCATTTTTGAATTTCAATAGTTGGTTTTACATGATTCAAAAAAACTGCACTCTGAAAAATAAAAAGAAAGATGACGTTTGAAAATGTTTCAATCTGTTTCAAATGTTTCAAAATATCTGTACTCTGAAAAAAGAAATAAAATGAAGACATTTTAAACCATTTTGTCCTTTCTTTCGAATGCTGAAAATTATCTGCATGCTGTCTTTTTAAACATTGTGTATTTACTTTTCAGCATTCTATTATCTTCTTAAACCAGAACAACAATTTTTTAAAGCTAAAACTGCAAATCCATCTACAATTTTTCTTTGTCAGTAACTTTTTTGCTGGTATTAAATACAAAATCTAGTTAGAAGTATAATAGCATCTAGTATAAGTTGAAGTTGTGATTTTTTAATACATTTGAATTTCAGAACTGAAAAAAATAATCAAAAAGTTTTTCTTACTTGTTAAGTGAGTGTTTTTTTAAACACGTGCAAAAAGTGCATCTGAAAAAGCTTCTAATTAATAATTATCTGTACTCATAGGTTCCTTCTGAAAAAATAAGAACCTACCATTGAGAATTTTCTTCAAAAAAAAAAAAAAATCATAAATTATGTGTTACTTTTATGTTTTTTTTTTTTTTATTTTATTTTATTTCGTTTGTTTATTCTCATATTCTTATTATTTATTTATTGATATTTCAGCAATGATGATTGGTCTTTGCTGTGGCTTTGCCTTAACTCCTTTCATGCCTTTTTGTGGTTCATAGACAGCGATTCACAAGATCAATTGTTTTATATAACAAGTGGATCTTATGTAAGCTAATGTCGTGTCATGGCGGGGATGCCTGATCTCTTTCATAGTCCTTGATCGTAAGCCGCACCTAATGAAATTCATCAAAGCTAAAATCGGTGAGAATAAAAGAAAAAGGGAAAATCTTCTTCAAAACATTTATATTACTGTTGACCGGGCCTGTATTTACGTACACGCTAAGCAAGCTATATCTTAGGGCCCTTGCTTTGTTAGGGGCCCCCAACTCCCTCAAATTAGCATGATTCGTTCTAAAAAAAAAGAAAGAAAGAAAAGAAAAGTACTTGAAAAAATACATTTTTAGTGCTTAAAAACCTTAAAATTTAAGAAAGGTGTGGCTACAAACCACAAATGGGAGTGGGTAGGGAGGAGGAACTCCAAAATATGTCAAATTCAGCTCCTTGCTACATCCTGCAGCAAAAATGTACAAACCCTGATTCTCACGTTTCTGTAACATATTACAAATTTTTGTGACTCACATGTTTTATATCTTGCTATTTATATAATCCCAAGGGCGGATCTAGAAATGTGTCAAGGAGGGGGCGGTTGGTTTTTTAATTAACCTCTTACCCCCCTCTTACTTGAAGGGGGAGAGGCTGCCAGAACATTTTTATCTAAAGCAACTAAAACATAGAAATTTAGCTGAGGAAGTCCCTGAACCTATTTCACCTTTTCGTTGCCAGTAGCAGATACTAAAATTGCGTTTTAGAACTTCAATTTCGTAAT
This sequence comes from Uloborus diversus, assembly GCF_026930045.1. Lineage (NCBI taxonomy): Eukaryota > Metazoa > Arthropoda > Arachnida > Araneae > Uloboridae > Uloborus > Uloborus diversus. The sequence continues at coordinate 20,736,651 of NC_072736.1, read as the reverse complement.
GATCCCGTAGGAATGATTCGAAACCCCCTGCCCCTAATATCATCGAAGGCAGTTTAAAATTGACGTTTTGAAACTTCCATTCCTAGAAGTTTTGGTGAGGAAGATTTGAACCCCATTCCTTTCCTTATCGTCCTCAAAAATCGTCTATACTTGCGTTTTAGGAATTATATTAGTAAAACTGTTAGTGCAAGGTCCCGCAAGAAAGGGGCAATTGCCCCCATCACCCCTCCTTGTATCCGTCCTTGTATAATCCCAAATGCAGTACTTTGGAAATTCTTTTGTTATCGCTTGCTTTTTTCTTACTTCTTCTGCATATTGTCAATCTGTTTATCACGGAGGAAAGAAAGACTACCTCCATTCCTTTTCGTTTTCTGCCGCATTTGCAACTGAAAATAAGTTTTTTAAATGAGAAATCTATTAGTTTCTTTTTTCTTTTTAATTTAAAATAGCTGTTTCTTACCAAGTTAGAACAAGCTGCAAAAATTTACAATCAAGTACTAACATATTACAGACTGGAAAGCACAAATTAAGTGCCTTGAATAATTTTAACTGTTCTAGAGTCGTTGAAAATAGATCACTCTTTAAAAATCCTAAGGAATGTGGGATCTTATTATTATTTTTTTATCAAGTGTATAAATAATGAATTGCTCAAATGGGTAATATGTTACTCTCGTGTTAACTATTATCTAAATATGTACACCATTTCTTTTAAAGCTTTTTTTACTGTTGTTAATTTTATATTTAATTCATTGTTGTATTTGTCGGTGGGTTGGCGGGGTCATTAAAAACTAATTGTACCTGAAGCATATATTGAGCAAGTAACATGCATTGTCTTTTCTCTTCCTGTGCTGTTTCTCTCTGTCAACAGCTGTCATTCATTTGCTGATTCTTATAAGGCTTCAAAATGCAGAATTTTATATATATATATATATATTTTATAAAATTTCCTCCGAGAGAGAATACCCAAGGGCCCCCTGCAATTGGGGATATTCTTTACTCCACTTAAAGGGAAGTCCTGGGTCACTCTATTGATAACATTTCCCCTCTTAAGGTCAATCCATAAAGGACATCATGGGAAAAACATTAAAAACACAATTTAAAAAAGTTTAAGTATTGCTGTATGAATCAGAGGAAAGAGACAAACATCGTCTATACTTGCGTTGTGCAGTTATGGTAGAGGGAAAAAATAAAAAAAAAATGCCTCTTACACCATCGAGAGAAACGTTGTTCAAACTGCAAAAGGGGCCCCATATGTGAAATAACTTAGGCCCTCGTTAAATCCAAATCCAGCCATGCTGTTGACATTGATAAATTTAAAAGTTATGCGAGATTTATTGGTTACTATAAAAGATATAGGATAACGTAAGTAATTATATAGTTTAAAAAGGTTTTTCAAACTGCCAATTTTAAGAATCATATTTGAAGAGAGTCAAACTGGTCATTTCAACTCGCAGTTTGCTTAATATTTCACCATGATTTAAAACGCACTCATAATTTTATAAATCGAAAAAAACAACTTACATTAAACAATAGGAAAGACTTCTACATTTTTTTCTAGCCGACATTTTGGTGTGGCAAAATTTTGATTCGGTGACACTTTGGCCTGGCAACATTCTGTACCGGTAATATTTCGGAATGGCGACATTTTAGCCCATAGACATTTTGGACACGTGAAATCTTAGACTGGCGACATTTTTGACAGGAAAATATTTTGGCCTGGCAACATTTTAGCCCACAAACATTTTGGACCAGCGATATTTTGGCTACGACATTTTTTTCCATACACCTTACAGGCAATTATAGTTCTCATCGAGAAATAACGGCTTGATTGCAACAGAAATATAATTTGAGAATGACGAAGAGCTGAAGAGCTCGGGTCCAAGTGCTATATCAATTTAAAATTATGTCAAAAGACAATATTTAAAATTAAAAAAAATAGCAAAAATAATATCATTCCAATAATCCAAAGTGACCCAGATAATTACGACTATCATTCAATAGTTAAAGAAATAAATTGATGCTGGGAAAAGATTGTTGTTTAGTACAAGTTTCATATATTTTGGATCTTTCATTCCCCTCAAAAATAAGTTAAGCAACGTCAGCTCTTCTTGAAAAATCCACATTGGTTAAACATCGCTCTGTGATTCGTTTTTTGATTTCTGAAGGCAAAATACGAGCTAATGTGTACGCTACATTGACTTAAGTATCGGTGAAGTTTATTGACCCGCGAAAGTGGGGCAGAACAGTTTAAAAGTGATCGAGAATCAGTGTCTGACTGACAACGCTCTGACCAGCATATTGAAGCTTCAACTCTTTCAATTCAAAATCGAATTTATGACACTATTTGTGCAGATACCGCCCTATCATAGTGGACATGACTGAAGAAAAAGTTCAAGTTAGTGTTTGTACAACTCATACTCAGTGGACAAGGGTAATTTTCCAACAAGGCAATGCACGTCATAAAGTTTATCAATTAACCCGTGAAACCATTGATGAAATAGAATGGGAGGTGCTGCCTCATCCCCCTTATTGCCTTAATTTAGCATGGTCTGATTTCAATTTGTTTGATCTACTGAAGGAGGCATTACGTGGGAAGAAGTTCCAGGATAATGAGAATGTCAAGAAATTTGTGGAAAGTTAGCTCTGAAACCAGAACAAATATATCCTTGCATCCGGTATAAAGAAAAATCTACTAACCCGCTGGGACAAATGCATCAATGTTGATGGAGATTATGTTGAAAAGTAAGAATTCTTATTTTGCAGAAAAAAACTTTTTTTTCTCCATCTCAGCTTGTCTCTTTAATTGATGAACGACCCCCGTACGTATCATCCAAATATTGCAAAGTGAATCAGAAGTTTCTGAACTTACTTTGAAAGTACAGTCGAACCCGCTTAATGGAATAGCCATTGTGCTATGAAAAAATATTCTAATAAGCGGAATATTCGATTAACCGGGATCAAAATAACACATTACATTGGTTTGGTACATTGGAAAGGTATTATATAAAGCGGGATATTCTTTTATCCGATATTCTAATAAGCGGGCTCGACTGTACTTAAAACTTCTTAAATTGCTATTTTTTTCAAAATTAAATCTCACGTTGTTCAACCTGTTACTTAAATACAGATGTTACAAAAGCCAGGTGCCTAAAAATTTGCTCTCAAAAGTTACCTACACTTTAAAACAATCATAATAAATTTATGCTGTAGACTAGAAAAAAAAAGGTAACATTTCAATAGTATCCAAAATGTCTCATTTAAAAAAAAAATATTTAGAAACTATTTCTGCTCAAATGAGGCAATGAAAAGCAAAAGAATGAAAGTGGCAAAATAAATAAAACTTGAAAATGTTCACTTACATCCCTTTAATTTTCGCTATCTCAAATGGATTTGTAAAAAAAATAGTTTACTTTTTTTTGTTAATGAAACACAGATTATATAAAACAACAAAAATTATATTTACTACATTTTAGAAGATGAAGAAAAAACACCGTAACAGAAGCATTTTTTTTAACTTAAAATTTTTATTTGAATCAGGTATTATATGCATCAACTAGTTTTAAAACAAACTTATTTTTTCTTAGTAAAAGCATTTCCTTTTGTTAGTTTTGGGGATTTAAACATACATTCAAAATCACATTAGGCATGTCTACTTATTTTTCGGAGAAATCCACAATTCCTATTGATTTTGCTATTAACCTGTATCAGTTTCCCGGTAAATTCATGTCGTCAGTTTTTTGTTCTTAAAATAAAGAATAAAGTACTTATGATTTTAAAAAAATAGGCAGCATTTTACAGCAATTTTTCTTTTGCGTCATTTTTTTCATCCAATTTAAAGATTTCTTTCTGCAATTTTTCCGGCCTTCATTTAAAAAAATAGCAAAACGATTTTATTTGCATTAAATTCTCTATCTCTCTCTGTTAGATTCAAAAAGCGGTTTTTTTATGCTACTTTCATGTATATTTTCAGAGAAGAAAAATGCAAAACATGAAAGGTAGATTTAATCTCTTGTGACATAGTGTTAAAAAGATGTCAAGTATGTATTAGTAAAAATATATTAAACGATAACAACAAGCAAAAAAGTTTTAAAGTGTTTGACAAACTGTCCCTTGTAACCTAACAAGAAGCCACAGTATGTTCGAGTGTCTTACTGGTTTGTAAGAGAATTAATTATCTGGTTAGGAACAAAATATCTTTACCAAAGATATGTCAGGATATTCTGAAGCTTAACTGCTTTTAAAATGATTCTCAAAGAAATTGGTTCACTGTAGCAATGTTTAGCTACAGTCGTCATCTTCCTTATAAGCTACATCATTGTAGTCGTGTAATTTTTTGCAAATAAAACTGTATTAGTCAGATTTTGGAGCTAAAGTTTTAATAAACAGTTGGTTAACAAGGTCAAAATTAAGTTGGAAATAATCTGGTTTAGTGGTGTGTTTTATTTTTGGCACTTTTTTGACTTTAAAAAATTAAGCCATGTATTTGCTTCTTTGATTTTTTTACTCTGTAAGCAATCAGGTTTCGCCTTCGTTTTTCATTTCAAATTTGCCAAACTTTTTTAACTGCACCAACTGCAACTGCAAAGGGGAACAAACCAAACTTTAGATTTTCTACTATTACAACAAGAAACAAACCAAGTTTCAGTTTTGCTACTAATGCAACAAGGAACAAACCAAACTTCGGATTATAAACCAAGCTTCGGTTTCACTATTTTTATTTCACTCTGCAAAGAAATTGTTTTTCTTTGTTTTCAATTTTAGTTTGAATAATTGAAGTATTTTGTTGGACTGCAAAAAAACCAAAAATAAAATCTGATGTGATAATGCTGCATCTTAATTAGAAATTAGCATAAAAAAATAATAATAAACAAACTGATTTTAAACCTTGAAACCCTAAGTTTAATTCTTTATACTCATGGAAGCTATTAAAACGGTATTTGGGCCGCCAATATGCGTAGAAGAAGGATGAAGACCAGTGCTGGTTATTAATCAATTATTTTTTCAATTGTCTTGTTAATTTATTGAAAAAGTAATTGCGATTAAATCAGTTGCATTAAATTAATTGCAATTAAACTATTAATTGCACTTTGCAATTAATGTAATTGGATTAATGTACGTTAATCATTTATCACAATTAAAATAATTGTAATTAATATTTTAAATTGTTTTCTTAAACAATTAAAACTAACAATTAACTTTATGTATTTATAGGTACAGCGCAGGGTACAGAGTCAAAAGTATTATTCAATTTCGTATTTTCCTTCAGTGCTGAGAGATTGCTTGCTCGCCGCGTGAACTATTCTCATATAGGGAAGCTTTTTCCACACGTAAATGTTTGTGTTTTAATTAAGTGTTTTAACTTTGAGTAAATCATTGTTTTAGTTTAACTCGTAACAGGGGAGGGGAGAAAGAAGGACATAACAGGGAACGTGAGGTCTCAGAGATCGCTCTGTTTTATTTTATTTAGTTTTTTTAATCATGTACATAATTAAGATGCATTTCTGAAACTTATCTCAGATGTTATTTAGACTTATTTTTAATTGAAATATACATTTTCTGAGGACATTTCACTGGAGCCACAAGATTTTTTGAGAAAAGTCATATGCTGCAGTAAATAATTGATTGCTCATAGTAAAGTTACTGTTGAGCATTGATCTTTTATTAGTTGCTAACATGTGTATTTAAATAGATAATAATATGGAATTGTCCACATCAAACCTGTCGCCTGTATAGTATATTATACAAAACCAGTAATTTTTTAAGAGTTAGTTTTAATTAAAATTCACAAAACAATTGACAATTGTTAATTGTAGCAAACTATAATTAACAATTAATTAATTTTTAACTGTCCTAAACTGCAATTAATAATTAATTAATCGTTAATTTTAATTTTCCACAGTTACAATTGATCAATTTTTAGTTGTTGTGGTTACGTTTACCAATTAATCAATTGTTAATCTTTAATTGTTCATGCAATAAAAAAAATTGCACAACTCTGATAAACACTTATTCACCACGCATATTGTTTGAAAACATTTCCTCACTCAGCGCATAATTTTCAAATGCAATCAAATTTCTGTTAACACCTATATCCGACAAAGTCTGAAAATGACACCCCCCCCCCCCCATGATTCTTACGACTTGACAATTTGTGACTTTTCTGTGTTAAACCGATGCAACTCTTGAAATTCTCGAAAAATGCGAAACTTAATATGTCGCCTATTGTGACTACAAAAGGTGCTGAACCCAATCCTGTTTATATACCAATCAATGGACATTTTGATTGTATGAATGGAAAACAGGGATTGCTTGTAGCAACCTCTTTGTTGCCATGAGTTTCAGCGATTGTCATAGCCTATAAATAACCAAATGGAGCCATGGTTTGAACCAAGATTTAGGTGAAAATAAGATTTTGCTGCTTACCGTAGTTTGAAAAAGAAAATACTGTGTCTATGAAAATATTAAATATCTATGTATTGACAGCGATTTTTGTGACAGCTGAATAATTTTTTATTAGCTTTTATCTCCTTATTTTATTTATTTATTTTTTGTATTTAATGCTTTTGAAACTGTTTTCGACAATTCGGAACAATCTAGAAATTCTACTTGTCCTTGAAGAAATAATAGTGCAAGGAGAAAAGTTTCCAAACCTGGCTCCAATTTCGTAGATAACAAGAAGGTAAGAAAAAAATATTGGAAAGTTAGTCTCATTTGTAACAATAACTGGGAAAACAAAGACGGAAAGTTAAGTTATTACTTATGACTAATTCGAACATACCCGTAAAATAAAACAAAACATCAAATTCCCCAAAACTGGTTAAAATTAACCAAGTTAAAATAGAATTACAATAAATCTAATAAGAAATAAAAAGGAGAACGAAACAAGAAACATGAAAAAAAAAGCAGCAAGAACATAAAAACTTGCAGAAAGGCAAAAAAATATAATCAAAGAACTTTTAATTCAAGCTAAAATCAAAAATAAACTACAATAAAAAGAAACAACTTAGAATGAAAAGAAAAAAATCAGCAAACAGAAATTTAACGAAGATGGGAACATTTTCTTAACTAACGTAATGGGGGAACGTAGTAGTGTTTCTCAGATTAGGGAAAGCTATCTTAAATAAAGATTTAAAAAAAAACATTTTTAACAATCTTACCTGAATTAAAATCAAATAAGTGGTAAAAATTCCAATAAAATTTTGACTGCTCTGAACATGAAAAATATTTTCAAATAACGTCGATTGTATTTTTCTTTTCTATCTTTGTTTTGCTTGACATCTGCTGTCAAAACTTTAACTTTGACGAACTAGTGGGTTGCTTGGGCATGAGTTTTCAAAATGAGACGGATGGTAATGGATCGTTGAGCAAACTTGCCGGAAATACATGGACATTCTCCAAAACAAACATGGATAAAGTTGGATGAAGCTCAAACCAACAGAATACCTCTTGATAACGTCACTCCTTTTTGGGGTCTTCTCTCTAACATTTTTCAAGAAGCTGAAAACAAAATTAATTAACACATTTTAAGTAGATATACTTTTTAAGTTATTAGTCAGCAGCAAAGGAATAGACAGTCAATTACATTGGGATATTTGAACATGCAGACCAAAGACTGAATCTCTTTTGTTAAAACGGCGTAAGTCAACACCGTTCATATATTGACTTGCGCCTTTTCATCAAAAACTGATTCAACTGTCCCGGGACAAGAACCAGTTCTAAAAAATCCATTAGAAAATTGCATTTATTACCAGTGATAGAAATGCTAAAGAAAAGTATTGTTCCATAGAACATGTGCAACGATTTTAGTACAAAGCTTTCAAATTTTTAGGTGTGAACATACATTAGTATGATATCTTTTAATGAAAATTTTGAATAAAATAAATTTTGAAGTGTTTATTCTGTTTATTTGCTGCTCGAAATGACCAGAAAAAGGAATCTTTAATATTATTTTTTAAAACATAATTTAGATTGTTCTTACTACAGCGTGTTTTTATGGTGAACTTACAGTCATGAAATGTTGCTCATCATTCGATCTACTGTTTTTTGGTAGGTATTTCCACCTTTTTTTTTAATTTGAACCAACTAATACAAGTTGATAAATCTTGAAACAAAACAAAACTCACATTTGATCTCAACAGGCACAAGACACCAATATTTCTGCGTCGGTGAGTTTTGATAGAATGTTCAAAGTTAGTAAGAAAAGGCGAATTAATTTTGACTATTATACAATGCATTTATTTCTATGGTGTAAAGCGATTCTTTTCGCAGTTTTTTTTTTTTTTTTGAGCAATCACGATTGCTTATTGCTCTCATTTGACTGTTTTGATGTCTTATGATTTTAATTTTCCCACCTGCCACCCTCTGCAGCACCACCGTTGACCGGCCTCACGATGCTGCTCCTCTAGCGAAAACCGTCTCCAGGTTGCGTCCATATCCTACACACACACACGCATACATACACGCACCTACAAACTCACACACCCACACGCACACCTACACACACCTAAACACACACACACATACACATAAATACACACACTCATGCCTGCACACATACACATAAACGCACACACTCATGCTTTCACACATACGCATAAACACACACACTCATGCCTGCACACAGACACAAACACACACGCCTACATACACACACACGAATGCTTACACACGGACGCGCGTACACACACACACACACACACGGACGTCTACACACACAGCACTGCATACACAACAAGCACACACATGCATACATACACACACACATGTGCCTACACAAATACACACACATGCGCCTACACAAACACACACGTGCATGCATACACACACACGCTCGTGACTGCGAAAAACATAATTTGAATTCAAGATGCCAAAAATTAAAATTATTTTTTTTTCCTTTTTTTTTTCTTTTTGTACAGCGAAACGTTACTACAAATGATAGGTTTTTGACTTTAAAAGGTGAAATGAAATTTTATACCCAGCAGAAGGAAATAGTGTGCCACTTATGTACTTTTTGAGAGCTAAATACTGAAGCTCAGAGTAAGCATTTCTCTTAACGAGCAATTGTGCAACATTAATGCATTTCGTGTGCGCTTTAATAATTATATGAAATGCCCGTTTAAAAAAGAGACTTAAACAACTTAGTTGAAATCAAAAAGACGATCCGTTTTGTGAGAGTAGTAGAGTTAGGATAACATGATGCTGAGTTACGAGAAACTAATATAAGATAAAAGGAGCGGAAAGGATCTTTGAACTTTATCATATAAGGAATACATATTTAATTTTTATAAAATACTAGTAGTACCGGCACGGCTTTGCTCGTAGTAGAAATTAAAAGGTCATTTGATTCGCCTGTATATTTACAAACAATGGATTATGAGTTTCTCGCCAATTTGATATGTTAAATGGCTCGCCCATGTTACGGATCCACGTTATAATAATTTTGCTCGGGAAAATTTTGTTAAAATTGGATAAGAAAAAGAACAAATTTCGAAAAATCGCTTCGAGGTGCACACCCCCAAGCTACAAACTAACTTTGCGCCAAATTTCATGAAAATCGGCCGAACGGCTTAGGCACTGTGCGTGTCATAGAGATTCAGACATCCAGATAGGGAGAGTTTGAGCTTCATTATTAGCAACTAGTGGTACCCGCACGGCTTTGCCCGTAGTAGAAAAATTAGAAGGTCATTTGATTAGCCTGTATATTTACAAAAAAATGTATGTTGAATTTCTCGCCAATTAACTTGCCCATGTTACGGTTCCACTTTATGATACCTTGGTAATTCACTCGTCCACCTTATAATAATTTTGCTCGGGAAAATGTTCTTAAAATTGGAATAGAAAAAGAACAAATTTCGAAAAATCGCTTCGAGGTGCACACCCCCATGCTACAAACTAACTTTGTGCAAAATTTCATGAAAATCGGCCGAACGGTCTAGTCCCTATGTGCGTCACAGAGATTCAGATAACCAGATCGGCCGAACGGTCTAGTCCAGTGGTTGGAAGTAGCGCGCTACAAGTAGCGACGCTACTGTAGTAGCTACATTTTTTAGTAGTTTGTAGTGTAGCGCACTACTTTTTTAAAAAAGTAGTGTAGTGAGTAGTTAACTACAAAAAATAGTACTTTGTAGCGATTTCTGGAAACTACTTTTATATAAACTGAAAAAAAAATCAAGGTTAAAACGAATTTAACTTGCGTAAATTTTACACAAGGTACATCATCAGATGCAATGAGAAATAAGACTCATAAAAATACCAGCTGACCTCAGGCATTTCATTTTGACGCCATACGTTCTATCTGTTTGACGCCATTAGTTTGTCATCGTAATTTTCATATTTCACCAATATTTATATGGAAAAAAGCACTTATTTTCGCAAAAATGAAGATAGCGGTGATTTCGCAAGTTGAAAATTTTGTGAATTTTATATGAACAGACCGAAGATTGTAAAATAAAAATATTTTAGTGAGGCTTAAATTTTCGACAGTATTCACCTAATAAAAAGAAGCTACTAAAAATGTTATAGAAAAGGGAAAAAATGAACTGTTCTGGAGGACTTACAATAAATACCAGCATTACAGTATGAGAGTATGATAACGGGCATTTTTCATAGTGCCTTCTGATGAGTTAATTTATCAATCGTTTTTTGTTCAAACCTCTTACGGTGTGTGTGTATAAGGGTGTCCCCCCCCCCAAAAAAAAATAATCGAAAGTTGATTTTTCAAGTCGCACACTCTTATATTTTATCCTTTTACGTCAAAAAAAAAAAAATCATAATTTGAACAACGGCAACAAGTGCCGATTATGTCTGAAAGTGAGAACCAGCACTTGTAATGCTAGGCAAAATTAAAATAAAATGTTTTTTTAGAAACTAAAAATTTATGTTGATAAAACATTGCTCCTATACCCCACATATGCACCTCAAAAACATGTATTTAAATTAAAAGCCATTTAGATATCCCACTCGTGGCCTAACATTTATAATTTTCATCAAAAAATTTAAGTTTTTGATACACATTTTCAGAAAAGTAAGATTTTACGAAATTATCAAGCTGAAAAAAAAAGGAAAAAAATACAGTAAAATAGAAAAGTGGGTAATTAGCGTTAAATAGAAATTTTTGTTTTCCTGCAATTTTTAAGTCTCCAACATAGTACTCAAAGATATGGATTTTTTCCAGGTTGAGTTAAAATTTTCATTTAAAATACTATATTATGTATTTATTATTCGTTTGTAATTGTTGATTTGTAAATGTGTTCGCCAGTAATTTTTGAACTTGATATTCTATTTAAATTTATATGTAATTTTTTAAAAGATAACTGACAAAAAAATCATTTTTTTAAATAAAATTATAAATTTTAGGTCAAGTGTGACATATCTAAATGTTTTTTAATTTGAATAAATGTTCTTTTGGTAGATGTGGGGTGTTGGGTACAGGGGAAACGTTTTATTAACAGAAATTTCGAGTTTCTAAAAAAAAATTTTTTTCTTTTTTTCGATTTGGCCTAGTATACAAGTACTGTTTTACACTTTCAGGTGCAAGTCGGCACGGATTGCTGTTGTGCAAATTATATGAAACTTTTTCTCACGATTGTTTTGACCAGGGCTGTGGATTCGGAGTCGGAGTCGAAGAGTCGGAGTCGGACTGATTTTGGCGTAAAGGAGTTGGAGTCGGAGTCGGTAGAAAATATGCCGACTCCGACTCCGGTCTACTTTTTTTTCTTTAATTTTCGCTGACTCTCCTGGCATTTTTTGAAAAACTGACTACCAGTTGATTCGATTACATGTATAAAAGCCTACTAATAAGAAAACAACTGTCATTAATAACCAGCTGGCTTGATTGTTTATCGAATTTTCTGTAATAGCCACCTACGCTGTTCCCTAGTTTGCTTGTTTTTCAACATTCTTGAAATAATAGCAACTGTGAGCACGGTTTTCTTACCTAACATTTTATATTTTTTTAATCACTTTAAAACAACAATAATAACATTTTTTTTACTTCGACCTCAGTTATAAAATTGTAAAAGGAATGTACCCCTTGAGCAAGTTGGAGCCCGTAGTTCGAGAGGTATCTTACGGTGTTCTGTAATTAAACTTAATGTTGGCGTGCAAAGGCGCAAATCTAAAAGACATGATAAAATATATCTGTCTTTTCAATCTAAGGACAACATCTACAAGCTTGATTCTCAACAAAAGTATGAAATAGAACAAATATCTTGGTTACAACACTCAAATAATTGCAGTTAATCTTAAAATCTTCATTTCAAGATTAATTCTAAAGCAGCCAGTAAAATTAAAATTAAAAATTGAGGGAATAATTATAGGAAAAAGAAAAGCTATTTGTACAAAGCTGTATATTGCCGCATTTTCTGTAAAATTTTCTCCAAGCGTACATGTACCCCATATTTTCCCTCAATACAAGTATAGTGCCCTATTTTCGTTGAAATTTTATAGATGAAATATAATTTCAAATTTATTGGGGATTTTTTTTTTTCAGAATTAAAGTATGTGTATTGTTTTTATAAACTCTGAAATATACTTGAGGTGTCACCCACCAGATGGATCTCGGCCGGAGCGGACCGCCCTCGCTCAAGAAAGGTTTTTTGACTTAGCAAAAAAAGCGTTTTTGAAAATCACACGATTTGATCAACATCTATTCGTTAAACATTAATGGGGAGCAAGTTAAACCTTTTCAATTTTTTTTAACAATAGGATGATTATGTAAATTCAATTTTAAAATCGTAATTATTGGAAGAATTTGATTTTCAAATTCAATTTCTGACGTTGTATGCTTCTTAATTTTACAAAAAAAATACAGCGCTTAAATTTCATAAGAAACAAATTAATATTTCAATCTCTGTATAGAGGTTTTCCTCCCTTCTCATGAGGGGGATAGGGGTTGAATTGAAAAATAAATAAATAAAAAAGCCGGAATCGGAGTCGGAGTTGGAGTCGGGTGTTTCGAAACCCCGGAGTCGGAGTCGGGGTCGGAGTCGGCTATTTTCCTTCCGACTCCGCAGCCCTGGTTTTGACACAAGAGGAAAAATACAAGAGGGTATACGACTTGAAATACTGACTTTCATTTTTTGAGGGACAACCTATTGTGTATGCTTTTTATTTACTTATTTTTTTAGAAAGTAGCGAAGTAGCGACTACATTTCAAAAGTAGTTTGTAGTTGCTACATTTTGAAAAAAGTAGTTGTAGTTGTAGTTAACTACATTTGTAACAAAGTAGTTGTAGTTGTAGTTCGCTACAAAAAAAATGTAGTTTTTCCAACCACTGGTCTAGTCCCTATGTGCGTCACAGAGATTCAGATAACCAGACTAAGTATGCTGCTCCAGAGAGTTTTCCAGCTTCATTATTAGTAAACAAAAGACATTAAACCTATTTTACAGCATTATTATTCATATTATAATTCCAGTCAGCTAAAACTGAAAAAAATCAAGTCTTTTACTCGTACAAGTTACATTTTATGAACTTAAAACAGAGAAACATTTTCTCAGACCAAATCCAAGCATTGCCCTTTACAAAACATAAAAGTATCCTAAACAATACCGCGAACTTTCTTGCAGCAATGAAATAATTAACTAGTACTAACGCGTATTAACCAAGTCACAAAAGTAACGTAAAAGCAGGCATAAAATAAATATACATCCAAACATAGTTCAAACAGTTGCTACACACATTTTACGCAAAATATAGCAATTTTCATGAATGATATTAATTTTTCTTAAATTGTTAACTTTCTCAGCATTAACGTCATTATCTTCAAAACCAATTTTCTATAGTTTAAAGTTTGCATTATTGTCATATATTTAATAACACGCATTTTATTAATACGTTTTAAAAGTTACGAGCATAATATTATAGCCATATCGCATTTTCCGACTTGCATCCAATTTGGTTAGTGCTATTATTGTTTAGCGATTTTATACAATCCGCCAAAGACTTTTAACTAGTTAGTCATATAATTTTGTCGTATGTTTTACTGCTACACGACAAACTTAAAATTTGCGACTTTTAAAAAGCATTTTACTCAATTTGTTTTAGAAATGATGTTAAAATTTTACTATCAAAGTATTTTTTTTATGTATAAATGTGTGAAATATATTAATAAATTGATAAATCATTTTCTGCTAAATTATAACTCAACTTGTTTGTAACAGTTATAATATTTTGTGCATTTAAAAATATCCAAAGAAGGTCATAATGGGGATAAAATAGTTATAGTTTTTTAGTAGAATTTAAATGTTGTAGAAAATACTTTCTTCTACATATGTTTATCAAATTAAAAATATTGTTTACTTACTATTTAGTTTCTATTTAAAATAAAAGTGCAAGTTTTCAGTTTAAAGACATTTCGTAAAATTTGTAAAATATCACGTATAAAATGTTTATTTCAGCATTATTTCGAATTCTTTTTGTAAAACGATACTAACAATATAAATAAAAAAAGAAGAAATGAAAACATAAACTCATTTTCTTGTCTTTTTTTTTTCTTTTGAAATCAAATTAAAACCAAAAATTTATTATTATTTTTTTATTAATTTTGAGAGTTACTCTCAGACACAATGTCTCTGCACATTTTCATATCATTTAATGATTCTGTTTTTTTTTTTTTTTAAATAAACTCACTCTGACAAAAAAATTCAAATAAAACTGCTAAAAACGTATTGTGAAAAAATGATGCAGTTTGAAAAATCTAATAGCCTTCATTTTGCAACTCCAAAAAGGAATACTAACTTTTGCTTAAGACAATAACGTACGAATTGTTTTAAAAACATTTGTCCTACATGTATGCTTTGACGTTGATATGAGTTTTATATTAACTACTACTGAAAATCTTCCGTCAATATATGACGTGTGAAAATTGCTTCTAAATTTGATCAAAGCAGTTGCCTGTTTGATGATATTTTGATTGTGAAATGTATTTTATTATTATTATTATTATTACTAGAAAGTCGCCCGTCACACGGTATGACGAAAAAAAACTTTTCTTCTTCTATATTTTAACGAAGCAGTTGCCTGTTTGGTGATAATTTGATAGTTAAAATTGTAACACTAACTCTCCAGTGGATTAACCCTAAACTCCACTAGGTAGCGTGCATTGTTGACCATTATTTCGTTTCTTCATTTTGCTGAAATGACCCCGATATATAAGCATTTACAAATATCAATACTTTTAAAACTAGAAAGTCGCCAGTCAAGGTATGACGGGTGAATATTGCTTCTACATTTGATTGAAGCAATTGCTTGTTTGGTGATATTTTGATTGTGGAAATTTTAACCCTAACTCAGTGGATTAATCAGAAACTCCACTAATTAGCGTAAATTTTTTACCTTAGAGCCAGAGTGGCTTAAGTTCAAAAATTGCGATTTTTGTTTTTGTTTATTAGTGCATTGTATGTAGAAGCCTATTCTGCATCAAACCATGTGAACGCAATTCAGTAAAAAAAATCCTTTGCAAATTTTTACTACGGTTAAAATAACGCGCGTTATATCCTTCGCTTTGGCCAGAAAAAAGTTTTTCCTATCTACCGTAAAGTGATCATAATGTGACTTGCGTGCTGCAGGCTCTGAGGTACAGAATTATTGTCCACTTTTTCGTTTTTTTCATTCTCCTAAAAGTCTTACCAGTAAAACAGTTAAGTTACCGGATCCAGTTCAGCCTTGTCATAAAACATTTTCCTGCAGGTCAAACACTAAAAAACATATATTATTAAATTATCATATCATGGCGCTAGTTTCATTGTTGATGATGTCAGCGTTACTTGATCCGCAAATAGGCTTTTATATTTATGGTGATTTTTATTAGTTTCTTTTACTGTAACGGAATGATATTCGTTTTTTTTTAAGAAGTCATAATTAATATCTATCATGAATATTGATTTTAACTTCATAATCGATTTCTTCATATTTTCCTGTATAATATAACATCATTAAAAAACATCATGATCCATCAATCAGCCTAAATCTAGATATTTTTAAAAACATTATGTGGTTAGCTACTTTTGCATCAGAAACATTATTTAATCAAACATTTAAATTAGTTTTCGCATTTTAAACATATTTCCAATAACACACATAAAATTCCGCATTAGCGAGCACATTTATTTTTTAATTCATAGATCAAGGAATTCTAAATCACTTGTTTGAATTAGTTAAACACTAGCGAGGTATTTACTCTAAATAAGTTAATTTTTCAATGGATTTCTGTGATTAATGCTTGCATGATAAAATCATTACATTGCTATTTTACTTCACTTTATTATATTCAGTTAAATATATTTTTAAATTTTATCATAAATTTTTACCGTTATCTTTTATTTATTTAAATACTTGTATTTATATTATTCATATTAATATCTGTTATTAAATAGATCTGACGTTACATAAAATATCATAAAAATAAATATACATAATTGCTCTACTGAATAATCAGTAGGGGAATGTGGGGCAAATTGAAATATTTAAGACGACTTAGCTTTTTCAAAATGAACAAAACGGAAATTTGTTTTGAAAATCGCAATACATACATAAAGAAGAGTGTATTTTATAATAAAACATGCATTGAAACATTATTTTTTATTTTTGGTTGAAAAATTGTTCCTTCCAAAAAAACAAAAAAAAGTGGAAACTTTTCACTTTTTTTTCATGGGGCAAAGTTGAAAATGAAATATTTTTCGAATAAAAGATTTTCTATTCAATTGTGAAAAATATTTTTGAACAAATTAATGAGCAAATAGAATGATAATTGAATAAATGAATAAATTAAATGAATGAAGATAATGAAACAATAAACTAATAGTAAATAAATATGTTAATTAAGTGATACATGAGGGAAACTAAAAGGAATGAATAAAATAGTAAATCATTAAGAAAATGAGCGAATGAATGAATTAATAAGAGATTAATTAAATGAAGGAATGTAAATAAATGAGTTAAAAAATAAATACGTAACGAAATTTAGTAATCGGTTGAATGAGTGAACGAAATGAACTATTTCACTAGGTCTTTGCTTCGCATGCAGTTAACTAACTGAAAAATATTGAAAACACAAATATGCTAAATATTAACTAAATAAATACTGTACCGCATATTAGGATATCTCAAGTAATATTTAAAATGTTAATAAAAATAACTTTATAATTTGATACTATCAAAATAATTTATGACTATTATCGACAAAATTTTACAACTTAAGTATCATTTTTTTTAATTGCTTGTATTAACATATGCTTTGGTAATTTCTTCTTGACTGGAGTAGATTTTTTTTGTTACTGCATAGTTAAAAAATTACTACGTAAGTGGCGCTAAAAGCGGAGTAAATTTTTCACCATTTCACTTTGCCCCACATTCCGCTACATTATGTTTTTGACATTTTAAATCTTAATGCATTGTAATTAAACATGTGACTTGTACTTTTCATAAACTGAAGCACATGCCAGATTTATTTTCGACCTTAAATTACGAAGTACGTAGTGCAAAAGGGCAATAATTGATCGTATAATTCTCAGTTATGTATTTTTGTAAGAGACGAAAAATGGACGTAAAACCTGTTACTGATATCAGAAACTAAATTAAATGCATTCGGTAAACATTTATTTTAAATAAAAAGTTTATAGGACATTAAAAGTACGCTTGTGCAACAAAGTAAAAGTAGGATATACGACGTTAAATAATACACATAACCAACTGATTGTAGACAAATTTTTCGTCGCTGCAAGGGACCTTTCATCTTACTGGGATATCTTTACATTCAAAAGCTCAATCTTTTTCGCATTAATAAATGGATTCCTTGAAACCCCAAAACACGCGTCTGCAATTGGTTGATAACTTGTGCTGTGTAGCGTTGAGCTTTCTACAGTTAAAACACATTGCATTTTTCCTTAAATAATTATTATATTTTTAATAAATAAATTAATCGTTTCCCAGTAGTTAGTGTATCAACTAATTCTTAATTATATAGCACACTAATGAAGGTTTTATTCAAATAAAACTTATTTACAAAGACATTTTTTGCGCTATTTTATACAAATCAAGCGTAATCTCATTCAGAATTAAACTAAAGAAGCTTGACGTGAAGATTGTTGCATTGTGAGAGCTTTTGACACAAAGGAAAAACCTATTGGTTTTTCGATCTTTTAAAATTCCTACAATTCCACTGACTTAAAAAAAAATAAATGAATGCACTCTTCCTTTCTCGGAATTCCAATATATAAAAATATTTTAAGCGCTTGATTTTATTCTCATTTTATCCCATGCACATTGTCTTTTTGCTTTTTGAAAGTGAATTGTTTAGAGTTTTTAAGTTAAGATGTTAATACATTTATTAAACTTGTAAAACGCGATTTAAAAGTGAACGCATCATTTATTCGACACATTTAATTTTAATTTCAAGACAACTTTTTTTGGGGGAAAACGAAGTGAGATTATAGGAATGTGTGTAGCAAAAGTTTTTTCTCCTATGTTTTGAAAACAAGTAATCGTTTAACACGTAACTAAAATTAAAAATTTTAAAAACCCCGACTGGGTCGCAAATGTAGAATCAAGAGGGAAAATTGAAAATCCTTTTAAAAACTTTGTACTTTTAAAAATCAATTGCAAGTACTTTATTTGTTGACAAATAGAAACTGGCAGCAGATACAAATTTTCAATCATTGCTTTTTATTTCCTTGTCGACCAACAATGAGTTTGGTTATCAATCGCATGAACTAAGTCTTAGCCACATTTAAAATCTGCTTGAAAAAAAAGTTATTATTCAAATTTTATATAACATGGAAGTTCTAAATTCATTCTATCAGACGCAAATATATATATATATATATATATATATATATATATATATATATATATATATATATATATATATATATATATATATATATATATATATATATATATATATATATATATATATATATATATATATATATATATATTGGTACAAAATTTTCAAATTTTTAAATGCGTTTTCACTGCAAAAATCGTAAAAAAAAACTTTTAAAGATTTTTAACTAACTAATTCGTTAATTAATGTCATCCAAAGACGCAACCTAGCTAAGAAAGCTCTCGATCCCTTTTCGACCAAAATGTTTTTTTTACAAAAACAGTCCATCCGTTTTTGCGCTAGAGTGCCACACACAGATGCACAGCACGTCAAACTTAATGAATAATATAATGAAAAACGTATAGTTAAAATATACTGCAAATTAATACCAATCAATTGGAAGAGTGAATTTAAAATAGATTACACAACATCTTTTTTTTTCAGTAAAAAAAAAGAAAAAACTTTTATTGTTTTTGTATTCAATATTTTAGTCACTTAACAATTTAAAACTGAATCTAAAACAGAAATAGAGAGAAATAGAGCAAAATTTGACTATAGTGTTACGGGTTTGACGTGAGTTAAAGGGAAAATATGCTATTTTAGTTTCGGATAAATTTCCTGCTTTCTAATATATATTACATGCGTGTTAAATTAACTTTCATGATCATACTTTATTATATTTATCACCACAGTTGTTCTCCAATTGTCATTCTTTTAAATGCTTCTCTCACCTTGCATCTGCCGTTTCAATTATCTGAATTATTTTGCACAAACTCGAATGAAGTTTTAAAATATTGCTCTTTTAAATCTATTAATTTATTTTTAAATTAAATTTTCTAAATGCAATGCATATACTTTTTTTATGAAACCACTTACTGTTTTCAAAAATTAGCGAATAATAAGCTAAAAAAATAGTAATTTATTTAACCTAACGTGAAATATTTTAAATATTCTACGAAATACTCTTTTTATTTTTTATACTTTTCCCCAAGTAATTACTTGTTGAGTTGTTACTCTTTATCTCTCGAAAAAAGAAAAAGCTCAGAAATCTTTGACAGCTTTTACTTAATTTCATTAACATTAAAAGTACTCAAGCTTTATTCTTTATATTAAATATATTTTTTTCCTCACTTCACTTTAACAAAAATTCTATCACATAATATGTTTCAATAAAAGAAAGACTTTGTCACTTTTTTATATAATTGCTGAGTAATTTAATTTTAATCTGCCAGCAATGAAAGGAGTTTTTATCGTAACACATTCAAGCAGCTGAATTGTCGAATTTGTCATGTATTGGTAAGCAAATCGTGTGTTTTAAACCAAATCAAGCCCTATGTTTTAAAAAGTATCTTATTATTTATTGCACCAGCTGTAAAAATTATTCATGTTTGTGTTGAGGGTAACCGAGCATGAAAACTTATGGGTTACGGGGTCACATTATCTTTTTCTTTTTTTGAATTTAAGTAAATTATGTAATTTTTTGAAACCTTAAGATGCACACTTTTTATTAACAATGAGTAATTTGTTTTCAAAATTTTAAAATTATTCCCCCTTTTTTTACCCGACTGTGCGAGCGCGACGCAAAGGAGGGTAGTGTGTTTATCAGTCTATGTATATATGTCTGTTCCTATGTGGCGTACTAGGGGCTGAACGCCTTTGTCAGTTTTGGTAATTCTTACGTCAATCGATTTGTCTTAACCTTGGGAGTGTCACTAAACACATGACAGTAATCAAAATTCACCATATCAACAATCAGTTGCCATATTTTGTCAGTTCGGGATCGGTGCATGTTTGGTGTTGCACACTGTGCCGCAAGCTACCTGCGTGCTACAAATGCAGGTAGTTTTCGCTGCCTGAATTTTTTTGTTTACTAAGTCTACTAATTTGGATCTCAGTGGCAGAGTGGTCTAAGCGATTGCTTCTCCCACTTGAGGCGGTGGGTCAAGACACCCTCGCTCCGGATGTACTTCCCCTCTTTCTGATGTAAATTCTTTCATGTGTTCTTTATGTGTTTTCTGTACTGCAATAAAAAGTATATTATGAGTAACGAAGGCAAGACACTCAGATTGTAGACCTCATCAAAATAAACCAGGGCAATAAGCATCAAAAGAACGAAAGTCTACTAATTCGATTTTTATCTTTAAATGTTGCATTTGTTTTTGCCTTTATTCAAGAGACTGAGTTTCGCGACGTGTACTTTCTTGACAGGCTTTTTTAGTTTTGCGAGAAAGATTTGACTGACGACGTTTCCTATTTCGTGTCATCATAAGTTATACAGGTTGTTCATATAGCTGTGCTGCGGTTGACTTAAGTTCGCGCATTTTTGCCGATGGTCAAGCACATGTAGCTTTAAACGGAGTTAGGTCCCTAGAGGGACTAATTATCAGTAGTTTAGACCACAGCAAGTTACTTAATAGACCTTACGATACGAACAAACTCTCTCAATGAAGTGACAAGATTGCGAAATGTACCGTATCATAATCATAATAACTAAGTCAAAGAAAATTAACTAAAAAGTGTCAAATAAAAAAAATATTAAATAAAAAGAAAAAACCCGACTGCGTGAAAACCAAAAAAACTAAAAAGAAAAATGTATAAGCCCAGTAGTTTAGAATGTTATTAAGTACTACTGAATACCTACACCATTGAAATAGTTGTATAATCGTACACAAATAAGACAAATCATAAATTCAAAAGCAGAATAAAAGGATCAAAAGTCGGGGCTCATTCAAATTTTACGGGGTTCCTTGAATCATAAAGGAATGGGCCCCGACTGTTGCTCCTTCTATTCTGCTTTTGAATTTATGATTTGTCTTATCTGTGTAAGGTTATAAAACTATTTCAATGGTGTAGTTATTCAGTAGTACATAATAACATTCTAAACTACTGGGCTTATACATTTTTCTTTTTTAGTTTGTTTGATTTTTACGCAGTCGGGTTATTTGTTTTTATTTAATTTTTTTTAATTTATAAAAAATATGAGAATTTTCATTTTTTTAAATAACTAAGGATTTTTTTTTTTTTTGCACTTATTAGAAAATGTGTTTTGCTAAACGATCGCAATAATCTTTTCCAAAAAATTTGAACTTATTTGTTTTCACATTCATTCGATAATTTTCTGTGATTAAGTATGTAAAAAATCGTAATCTTGTTTTAAAAGTTATAACGTGCTCTAACCATTTTAGTAACTTAGGGATTCCAATAACATAAAAACACTCACATGCAAAAAAAAAAAAAAAAAAAAAAGAACGATCACTGAGGGAAAAAAAAAAAACAATTTAAGGTTTTTATTTTGCATCAGAACACATAGCGACAACAACCTAACACCACTCGTAAGTTTTTTTAATACTAGAACTAAAGCGATGAAACTTGACTTTTCCTCTGTGTTAAAAATAATTTTTAGTTGTAAAATGATCAATAAAAAAAATTTAATCTTTTGATCATTTGTAACCATGAACCTTGAACCATGAAAATACCTACAAAATAGACTGTTTAAAAATCAAGGCAATGTTGGTGCTGCGATATTGGTTTAGTTAAAAAAACTCCCAGACGATTTCCAAAAAAATTGCTTTCAATAATTTATTATTAAAAAAATTATCTATCCAATGAACTATTTCATCGAGGCGTTGAGTTTCAATGTTCAAAACCATTTCATTCTTCCGACACGGATCCATTTCATTCAGCCGTCATTCTTAGAAAGTTTCATCTGTACTTTTGAGGAATGACTATATTTTTTTAAAAGTACAGATTATAAAAGTATATTTTCAATGAAACGTATATGTGCGCAGTTAAAAAAACCAATAGTCATATGAAGCAGCCAAAGTTGATGATAATTGTTAAAAATGTAGGGGAGGGTGACCCAAAGAGGGGTCACCCTCCGTTTTCAAAGAACGTTTCAAAAGAACGTTTCAAAGAACGTTCAAGAACGTTTTCAAAAAACGCTCGAAAATTGTAGTTTTTGAATTTTTATGGCAAAAATTTTAGTTTTCTTTCTTAGAAGGGTTATTGAACTTCACAAAAAAGTGATTTTTGTATTATTTCAAAACCAATATTGAATTATTATCAAACTATACAAACATTTGAAAAACCCGCTTTGCCCTGCCAGGAAACATAACGTGAGTAAGCTTAACTACATGTGATTTGGTACATTTTTCAATCAAATATGAAATTACAAATGATTAAAATAGTTGACTAGCTACCTGCCATTACAAAAAATATATAAAACAATTGTACTTATCCATTTTAAAGTCAGCACATTTGTTTATAAAACATAAAGAGATAACTGATTAAATTAATAAACTAATCAATTGCCACCCTAAAAGATATTTTTTTTAAAGTATTGAAATTAAAAGTCTAAGTCAGCACACGAATCAGTAAATTATAAATAAATATATTATTAAATCCTATATCCGTTTTGCCCGACCCGATTTGCCAAAAGGCACGTTTATTTTGATTAATTCTAACTTTAAACTTAAAAAAGAACCAAACGAAAGGACTGTCGTAGTTTGTAGGTGGATGGTGACAGGATAACGAAATATTACCGCTGCTTACACACCATGGGGTGGGAGGCATACGAAGGCCTACCCACTTTTGGCGACCTACCCGTTTTGGGCCGCCCTTCCCTATGTTCAAATCAAATAAAAAAGGGAACTTAATTAGTTGATTAAAACAAGAGCAAGTTTTTCTTGTGTGAAAAAAACATCGATTTAGACTGCCATATTTTGTTAAAAAGTGTGCAAAGATCTCTTCTCCCAATATTTTTTCCATAAAAATAAAATTAGTATCCCTTCCACTAAGTTACATTGCAGTTTGCATTAATTTGTAGGAAAAAAAATCATTTTATATCAGGAAGAAAAGTATGAAAACTGGAAGGGAAAAAAAGACCAAAAATAATATTTAACAATAGAAGAACAAATTCAAATATAATGAGTTTATGTTTTTGGATAAAAATAAATATGAACTTCTGTAAAATCAAATATTTGCATACAGCTGCATTTAGTCGCTACTACGAAACAGCGCTCTATAAATATTTGTTATACAACTCTTTTTACACATGTTTCAAGTTTTCGTTGCATATTTATTTATTTAATGTGAAGAAAAATTATTGGTTTAAATATTGTTTTTTATTCCTCTTTCCCCAAACATTTTACTTCACATGTTTCTGAATTCCGAAAGGAATATTCAAGATTTAAATTTCCCCGAGACACGTTTTGCTAAGATGTTTTGGTATGGAAATGTGGGCATTTCCGATCACGAATCCAATTGATGCTCATACTCGAACTTTAATGCCAAAGGAAACGCTGAATGAATAACGATGGCGTGTATGCACGAAAATGCGAAGGACGACGTGAGGTAAGGCTAAAACGTTTAAAGTGGAAAGATCAGTGGTGTGAATAATAAGAGAAATTCAGGTTTATATATACAACGATAAAACTCAAACATAGCACTTATAAACTTATTCATTTTTTCCTCATATCGATAAATAGCTACAATTTTTGTATATTGATGTTAATTTATGTGCTTAACTTATTGTGATTTCGCTAAATATGGCATTTATTCCATTAACTGTCATATTAAACTTTAAAGCTTTTAATTAACTTCATGTTGCTTTCCCAAATTTACGCCAGATTTAACACGAAGTTATAGGGGCTTGGCTCAAAATTGATGACATATCTCAAACCTGTCCATTTAAAGTTGAAAAGCCATACTTGTATGTTGCATTCTCGACTTAGCACCAGTTTTAACAAGAAGCAATAGAGTCTTGGCAAGTAATGGGGTCGTTCCCAAAATTTTAAAAGTATTTTTTTCAGAAAGAGCATGCTTAAAAACGTAGGATCTGTCATTTTGTTAAATAATTTGCTTAAGTTTAATATTTTTCAAAAATTAATTAAATCGGTGCGCTTTCATTGTTTACGCTTCTGTCCGATGAATGATGAAATGTCATTCAGTGTTGACATTCACAGAGCAAAATATTTAATTCGCATCGTTACTCACTTGTATTGACTACGATATCGTTGATAGCAAGCGTAGAGCGCAAATTTAATCCGCTTCTTGATTATCTTAACGTGGAAACATGAGCATCATTTGTGACGTCATCAAGACCACGCCTTGTTTGAAAAATCGTATATTTATAAAAAAAAAAATAATTAAAAAATAACTGGTGGGAAAATAAAAATATTTTCTGGGTCCATGTTTTTTTTTTTTTTTTTTTTGCTATTCTATCAATTTTAGTGACAAAAAGTGATAATTTTGACTGAAGGAAACAACCCTCCCCCCATTTTGCTATTTTTTGAACGAAAGAGATAACTCTAGACTTTACTGGGATATTGCTGCTGTTTTTTTTTTTTTTTTGAGCAATCACGATTGCTTATTGCGTTTATTTGACTGTTTTGAATTCCTATGATTTTATTCCCCCCCCCTTCCCCGCATCGCTCTGCAGCACCACCGTCGACCGGCTACTCACGATGCTGCTCCTATAGCGAAAACCGTCTCCAGGTTGCATCCATATCCTACATACACGCCCATACATACACAACTACACACACACACGCACACACAAACACACACATACACAAACACATACACACACGCATACATACAGACACCTACACATACACACGCACAAACACATTCACACACACATACACACAACTACCTACCCATTCATGCCTGCACACAGATACAAACACACATGTCTGCACAAACAAACACATACCTCCTACACATAAACACACATACCCCCTACACATAAGCACACATACCCCCCACACACAAGCACATACGCCTACATACACACACACACACTCGTGGTTGCGAAAAACATAATTTGAATTCAAGATGACAAAATTCAAATTAATTGTTTTTTTTTTTTTTTTTTTTTTTGAGAGAGAGAGGGGGGGGGACAAATGTGAGATGCTGTGATCTTTTAAGTCAGTTAGTGTTGGCAGTAAGCTCTGAGGGAGTTGTAAGCTCAGTTAAACATGTTATGTTTTAACTGCGATTTGACTCAGCGTTATTTGGTATGTTTAGTAAATACATGTTTCATGATTACAGTGTTTTATGGTTTTTGCATTAGTTGTTGGAATTTGACATTGTTTGTAAGTTTTCCGGAGCTTTATAAAGAACGTAGTAATAATTTTCAAATTATCTGAACAAGACAGGCAAACTCGTAACAATATCAAAATGTTACACATAATTAGAGGCCGGAATTAAATTTTTATATGAAGCATAAATATCCTTTCACGAATTTTAAACCCATCGAATGACAGCATAGGTAACAACAATTAAAAAGAGAAAAAAACATTATGGTAAATTTTGATTTTTTAAGGGCTAGAAAATTTAACGTCCACATGTGCGGATCTCAAATCTTAAAGGAGTAAATAACGGAACTTTTTCGAAGTGATTGAACAGCTCGTAAGTTATATCTTTTAATATGAACACGAAACGCCTTACTTGCAACGATACATGTCTCAACAAGTGATAATTACAATTTTGGGATAAAATCATTTGGACACTTTTTACTTCCTTTTACTAGAAAGGAAGTATTGTATTCGTAAAAAAAAATTTCACACAAAAATCGATCTTGATTTCCATTTTGCTCACCCCGAAATGAATGTTGAGTTTTTTTTTTTAACCCGATCACGCGTGGATGCCTATACACGATATGCCTAGGAACGTACAGACACCTGAAATACCCATTTTGACGGTTCCCTAGTTGATTACAACGATTTTTCTCGTGACGTCTTTATGTACGTATGCATGTGCGTATGTGTGTAAGTGTGTATGTGCGTATGTGTGTATGTGCGTATGTGTGTAAGTGTGTATGTGTGTATGTATGTCGCATAACTCAAGAACGGAATGTCCTAGAAAGTTGAAATTTGGTACGTAGACTCCTAGTGGGGTCTATTTGTGCACCTTCCTTTTTGGTTGCATTCGGATGTTCCAAAGGGGTCTTTTGCCCCATTTTGGGGGGAAATCATTGTTAATTTCGATGTAAACCCAAGTGGTGTTACAATTTGGCGGACACTTGGCGATATAACGCCTGTCTTTTGATCGCCAAGTTTTGTCGCCAACTTGGCGATAAATTTGGTGATTTTTAATTTTTTTTAAAAAATCTGGTTTTAATTTGGCCACTGTTGGTGATATTTAGAGAGTAAACTATTGAATCACATTAAGATTACCAATAATGGGAAAATGACATTAAACTGGAGTAAAAGGGAGTCATGTAATGCACACATCAACTCGTTTTCCTATTATTAAAACGGAAGAAATACTAGTAACCTTTTGTATGGATATCAAAAATTTAAAAAATAATTATTATTATTTATTAGTCGGGATACCCTTCTACTTAGGGTAACTTTAAGTCAATTAAAAATTTGAAGCAAAGTATTTTTTAATTAAAATTTTAATGCAGCAGTATACATAGAATATAGCAATGTAGGAAGAACACTTTCAACAACTTAAAATTCAGTTCCCAAACCATATTTTTAGATTAAGTGATCAAATGAGCTGCGGAATATTCTTTTTTTTTTTGAAATGAGGAATAGAAAATTTATTTTAAAAATTTAAGAGGACAGTGCAGCCTTGAACCATATTTTGTTGTAAGTAAAAGTTATTTTTGTTACTATAACACGTAAAATTCTTGTTATTTACATTTAAAATACTAATGAAGACCTAGTAATATTCGGTGCAGTTATTTACTTATTTAATATTTAGCTTATTTGCATTTTAAATATGTTGTGTGATTAGTTGAGTACATGCGAGGCAAAGTGTAATATCTAAATTCATTTAATTATGAAATCATATTTTAAATCATACATTATCATACGTGATTTAATAAATGATTGAATACGTAAATGATGTTAAACGTGTAATCTCGATGTAATCTCAAGTGGTGTTATAATTTGGCAGACACTTGGCGATATATCGCCAGTCTTTTGGTCGCCAAGTTTTGTTGCCAACTTGACGACAAATTTTGCGATTTTTTATTAATTTTTTACTTCCTTTTACAAAAAAAGGAAGTATTGTATTCGAAAAAAAAAAAAAAAATCACTCAAAAATCGACCTTAATTTCCATTTTTCTCACACCCAAATGAATGCTGAGTTTTTTTTCGACCCGACCACACGTGGATATATGCCTAGGAACCTACAGATACCCGAAACATCCATTTTGACGACCCCTGAGTTAATTATAACGAATTTTCTCGTGACGTCTGTATGCACGTATGTATGTGCGTATATGCGTATGTGTGTATGTGTGTATGTGTGTATGTATCTCGCATAACTCAAAAACGGTATGTCCTAGAAAGTTGAAATTTGGTACGAAGACTCCTAGTGGGGCCTAGTTGTGCACCTTTTCTTTTGGTTGCGTTTGAACGTTCCTAAAGGGGTGTTTTGCCCCTTTTTGGGGGGAAATCATTGTTAATTTCGATATAAAGTGGTGTTATGATTTGTCGGACACGGCGGTATATCGCCAGTCTTTTGGTCGCCAAGTTTTGTCGCCAACTTGGCGACAAATTTGGCGATGGTATTATTTTTTTTTATTTTAAATTTGGTTTTAATTTGGCCACTATTGGTGAAATTTAGAGAGTAAACAATTGAATCACATTAAAATTGCCATTAATGGGGAAATGACATTAAATTGGAGTAAAAGGAAGTCATGTGATTCACACATCAGCTCGTTTTATTTTTAAATCTGGTTTCAATTTGGCCACTGTTGGTGATATTTAGAGAGTAAACTATTGAATCATATTAAAACTGCCAATAATGAGAAAATGACATTGAATTGGAGTAAAAGGAAGTCATGTGATGCACACATCAGCTCATTTTAAAAATGTATTAACATATCTTCTAAAGTCATTTTATGTTGATGCAGTCTTCATCTAGATATTGATCATTGTATGTCGATTCATATATCACTTTATAAGCTATTTTAATGTTTAAAAATAATTTTAAAAAATTATACAGACTGTCAAAGAAATGTAGTGCTAGTGCTTAATGAAGGTAATGTGAAGATCCTTTATTTAAGAACGATTTACAATGGGCCATCGCCAATGAATCTAATACCGTTTAAATTTGATTCTGCTTATGCATATAAGCACAGCTACTATGTTTAAAATTTTTGAAATTGTATGTATTTTTTTAACTAAATCCTTAAAATCTACATTTTACTAGATGTTATTTGATAGATATAAATGCATTCAAAAACTACGAGTATCATATAAAAGTAAAGAAAAGTATTATTGCTAAATATTATCAATTTAAGCCATTCCCTTTCTAGTTCTTTTTTTTTTTTTTTTTTGAAATACTAAATGCGAAGTTTAAAACTATTGAATTGTTTTTTCTGCTATCATTTTTCTATACAGAAAATAGTAAAAAAAAATGTTCAACATCAAAAATCATTCTTTCCATTTATCTGGAAAGCAACTAATGTCTCCGCATTGAATATTTTCTAGTTTTTCTAATGAAAAAAAAAAAAAAAAAAAAAAAAAAAACAAGTGGAGATATAAGTAGATTTTCAAACAAAAGCAGAAAAAAATGTTTTTTAAAAAATCCTAAGAATGTTCTTCTTACTGAGGCGGAATGTTTAAGATAATTTAGCTGTAAAAAAATTCAAATCTATGTTTACTTTTAGTGTGCGTTAAAAATAATTTGTAAACAGAGAAAACATTTTCCTTTGGGAAAAAGCACAAGGATTTTTGTTTTTGGTATTCAGTAGCCATACAAATATTTTTACAAATTTTCCATCGCGGGCATTGCTTATTAAAATACAAGCACACCTACAATCCTTTCGAAAGAGCTTACTATTTTTCAGAGTAGTATAAAAAGGAAATGTATTTCTTCAGCGGAATAGGATAGGAGTTGAAATAATTGTTAGGCGTGAATAATTGGAAGTGAATTACTTAAAAGTTCTTAATTTTATAAAATCCGGTTCTTTAAAGTACATTCTAGATATCTATTGGTGTTATTTTTTTTTAAAATATTTGCAATGCTTCATTTGTAATATTTATATGGCTTGGAATCTGTATATATGGGGTTAACATTTTTTTACACTCCAGAAATGTATTAAAAAAAATGTATACCACTTTGTATTAAAAAAAATGTATTAAATTGTGAGTATTTTATTATATATATATATATATATATATATATATATATATATATATATATATATATATATATATATATATATATATATATATATATATATATATATATATTTATATATATATATATATATATATATATATATATATATATATATATATATATATATATATATATATATATATATATATATATATATATATATATATATATATATATATATATATATATATATGTGTGTGTGTGTGTGTGTGTGTGTGTGTGTGTTTGTTTCTAAATTTATTTTTATTGACAGAAATTACAATTATGTTCAATAATTATGTTCAAATTTTACAAATTTTATACTTATACAAAAATATTTTGCATTAAAATTGTTTTAATAGAGATTTTCCCTATCATGTTTTACTAGAAATAGTTGGTGAGTCTATCTTCTAGTGTGGGAAAGATACTATACAAGTAGCACTGGTAGATGCTGCATGATCTGGAAAAACGTTTCAATGCAAGTCTACCTACGGTCTAATTTAAAACGCAGTTTATTAAGAACTGTAAATCGTTCGTTTATAAGCCATTGCTTCCCACTAAATAATTGTATCGCATAAAATAAATTAAAAAATCATACTTTTTGTAAAAAATAATGCCGTGATCCACTTGACCTGAACACTTCAGCTGAAAATGTAAATTGATTTTACTCTTCGTAAATTCAAGTTTAACCAAAAACGACGTATTGCGTTTCTAATTTGTAATGAATGAAAATATTTCATTTCATAAAGTCGCAGAAAGTTTTTTAGTAATATGATTGTAAAAAATTCCAGATTTACAACACAGTCTTCATTTATATTTATTTGCTGCTTGCAATCTTTTATGAAAACTGTTTCTAGACAATTAATGCAGCAACAATTGCTGATATAATACGAAAAAAAATCTATTGTGAATTTTCATAAATTATCATTATTTTAGACTCCCATTCACCAGAGGATTTCCTTTTTTTTTCAAACTCATTTTTTCACTTTTGATTCAAAGTTTTTTTTTTTTTTTAGATTTGAAATCCTAGGATACTAACCATTTTAGGAGAGCATATTTTCTAGTGTGGAAAAGATACTATACAAGTAGCAGTGGTGATGCTGCATGATCTGGAAAAACGTTTCAATGCAAGTCTACCTAGGGTCTGGTTTAAAACGCAGAACTGTAAATCGAAGAACTGTAAATCGTTCACTTATAAGCCGTTGCTTCCCACTGAATAATTTTATCGCATAAAATAAATTTAAAAAATCGTACTTTTTTGTAAAAAATAACGCAGTGATCCACTTGATCTGAACACTTCAGCTGAAAATGTTAATTGGTTTTACTCTTCGTGAATTCAAGTTGAACAAAAAACGACGTATTGCGTTTTCAATTTGTAATTTAGTACTTAAACATCATAAAAATATTTCAACTCATAAAATAGCAGAAAGTTTTTTAGTAATATGATAGTAAAAAATTCCAGATTTACAACACACTCTCTTCATTTATGGTTATTTGCTGCTTGCAATCTTTTATGAAAACTGTTTCTAGACAATTAATGCAGCAACAATTGCTGATATAATATAAAAATAAATCTATTGTGAATTTTCATAAATTATTATTATTTTAGACTCCCATTCACCTGAGGATTTCCTTTTTTTTTTTCAAACTCATTTTTTCACTTTTGTTTCAAAGGTTTTTTTTTTTTTTTTTTTTTTTTTAGTTTTGAAATCCTAGGATACTAACCATTTTAGGAGAGCATATCTTCTAGTGTTGGAAAGATACTATACAATTAGCACTGGTAGATTCTGCATGATGTGAAAAAACGTTTCAATGCAAGTCTACCTAGGGTCTGGTTTAAAACACAGAACTGTAAATCATTCACTTATAAGCCGTTACTTCCCACTGAATAATTTTATCGCATAAAATAAATTTAAAAAATCGTACTTTTTTGTAAAAAATAACGCAGTGATCCACTTGATCTGAACACTTCAGCTGAAAATGTTAATTGGTTTTACTCTTCGTAAATTCAAGTTGAATAAAAAAACGACGTATTGCGTTTTCGATTTGTAATTTAGAACTTAAACATCATAAAAATATTTCATCTCATTAAGTCACAGAAAGTTTTTTAGTAATATGATTGTAAAAAATTCCAGATTTACAACACACTGTCTTCATTTATGGTTATTTGCTGCTTGCAATCTTTTATGAAAACTGTTTCTAGACAATTAAGGCAGCATCAATTGCTGACATAATATGAAAAAAATTCTATTATGAATTTTCATAAATTATCATTGTTTTAGACTCCCATTCACCTCAAGATTTCCTTTTTACTTCCTTTTACAAAAAAAGGAAGTATTGTATTCGCGAAAAAATTTTCACTCAAAAATCGCCCTTAATTTCCATTTTGCTCACCCCCAAATGAATGTTGAGTTTTTTTTCGATTCGACCACATGCGGAAAAGTGCCTTAGAATGTATAGACACGCGAAATATCCATTTTGACCGTCACCGAGGTAATTACAACGACTTTTCTCGTGACGTCTGTATGTATGTACGTATGTGTGTATGTGCGTATGTGCGTATGTGCGTATGTATCTCGCATAACTCAAAAATGGTATGTCCTAGAAAGTTGAAATTTGGTACATAGACTCGTAGTGGGGTCTAGTTGTGCACCTCCATTTTTGGTTGCTTTCGGATGTTCCTAAGGGGGTCTTTTGCACCTTTTTGGGGGGAAATCATTGTTAATTTCGATGTAAACTCAAGTGGCGTTATAATTTGTCGGACACTTGGCGATATATCGCCAGTCTTGGTCGCCAAGTTTTGTCGCCAACTTGGCGACAAATTTGGCGGAGTTTTTTTTTTTGGTTTCAATTTGGCCATTGTTGGTGATATTTAGAGAATAAATATTGAATCACATTAAAATAGCGAATAATGGGGAAATGACATTAAATTGGAGTAAAAGGAAGTCATGTGATGCACACATCAGCTCGTTTTCGAATAAATTTCTTCACATCTGTTTCAAAGCTTTTTTTTTTTTTTAAATTTTGAAAGCCTAGGATACTAACCATTTTACATGAATTCAACAACGAATTGAAAATGTACATCGAAGTAAAAAATTTAGTTAAAAATAAAGTTATACCAAAAAAATCCATATGTCCTAGCGAGCTAGCTTTAATCATTTGGAACCAAGAAAAAATAATTCCCATTGAAATTTTAAACTCTAATAGTTTGTTTGGTTTTTATGGTCAATTATATGAATTGTGTTTATCATGGAGCTTTTGTATCTATTTACTTTTTTACATTATACAATTTCTTGATTTCAGTGAAACGAAATTATGCATCTAATGCTGCACAGTATTCTGATTATGTTAGTAAGTGAAAAACCTCTGAGCAACAGCTTCTAATGCGATGTACTTGGCATTAAAAATTTCCGATATCGCCTCTGAAAAGTTAGACATTAGTCTTTTTTGGTTTGCAAAAAAAAAAAAAAATAAATAAATAAATAAATAAAAATAAATAAATAAATAAATAAAAGGTTTTTCCCAAATTAAAACTTTTTTAACTATTAGTTTCTATACATTTTTTCAAAAGACTACTTAATTTATTAAATGGGCAAAATTGTTTGGAACTATCAAAAAAATATAGTTTACGCCTAGAAAGCAAAGTAATGTACAGATTAAATTAAGAAGATATAGAGAAACCCAAATGCTTTTGCTCGAAACGCAAGCTTGAAGAAAATGTACTGCAGAAGATATATAAACGATATAGGGAAAGTATGCGTCCAATACTGCACAGTATTCTGATTATGTTATTAACTGAAAAAAACCTCTGAGCAACAGCTTCTAATGCAATGTACCTCTTATTAAAAATTTCCGACATCGCATCTGAAAAGTAAGACATTAGTCTTTTGGTTTGCGAAAAAAAATTTCCCTAATTAAAACATTTTTAACCAGTACTTTCTATTTATTTTTTAAAAAGACTACTTAATTGATTAAATGAACAAAATTGTTTGGAAATGTAAAAAAATATAAAGTTTACGCCTAGAAAGCAAAGTAATGTACAGATTAAATTAATAAGACATAGAGAAACCCAAATGCTTTTGCTCGAAACGCAAGCTTGAAGAAAATGTACTGCGGAAGATATATAAACGAGATAGAGGAAACTTAAACGCTACCAATGAAGAGAAAAGAACCAGTGAGAAAATCATCCCATTCTTTCGGGAAACACATTTCGAAGCAGGCTTTTGGAATTCGGAAGCTTACTAAATTTTTCACGTATATTGCTTTTGCTGAGAATATAAAGAAGACAAATAACACGAGGCATTGTGCCAAAATGGACTTTCTGGATATGGGTAACACCAGCTGTTCTCGCACCAATGGCATCAATCACAAAATGAACAACAAAGATATCGTAGATTCCAATTTGATTTTGAAAATCATGTTACGTTTCCGAGAAGAATATAGTTCACAGTTGCTGAGAATTATCTGCAAAAAAGATTTCTCAGATGGTTTTTATTGCCCAATAATTTTATGTCTTATAGAGACAAAGATGTTATGTACAGAAGGAATCTTCTTAGATATACTCTTTCTGAATCACAAACTGTTGTCTAAAATAAAATGACAATTAAAGAGCTCATGTCCTTTACAATAAAAGCAACATCATACTAAACGCAGTGGCGTACATAGCGTGGGGGAAACCCGGGGCGGTAATTTGTGGTGTCACCCCCCCTCCCCCGTAGAAACGCAAAAACAGAAAAAGGTTTTAATAATCTATGTAAACATAAAAAAA
Organism: Uloborus diversus; assembly: GCF_026930045.1. Classification (NCBI taxonomy): domain Eukaryota; kingdom Metazoa; phylum Arthropoda; class Arachnida; order Araneae; family Uloboridae; genus Uloborus; species Uloborus diversus. The sequence continues at coordinate 20,701,932 of NC_072736.1, read as the reverse complement.
TGAAATTCATACAATTTTCAGAAACAATGTGTTCGTTATACATTTGTGTTATAACGAAAATGTTTGTGGGCCAATGTACAAAAGAAAAGTAAAACGTGTATGAAATGGATGGCCCCTTAGTTACTTAAAATGTATCACAAGCACAGGAAAATATAATGGGGTTGAGGTTTTAAGTATGTTTGGTATAAGAGGAAGTCGCTACTAGGTCTAAGTATTGACAATATGAAAATAATCTTGAGTACATTTTTCATTCAATGATGTGGGGGAGGGGGCAAAAATGGGGGCCGGGGAAAATTTTTAAAATTTGTGGTCTTAAAAATGCATTTTAGTTTCATATTTTTCAAAAACATTCAATTCCAATTTGGGTGTCATCCCTCCTCCAGACGGGTGAGACGCGAGGCGGACCGACCCCCTACCCACCGGTTACGCCACTGCTAAACGCTTTGGCAGAAATATGATATACATACTTTTTTTTCATTGATTATAAAAGCAGCTACAAAAATAATAAAAGATGCGTCGTTTTGATGCGCAATTTATTTTATGCTGGAGAGCTAAAACGTCACACTGAGAAATATGCGCCGTTTTTAAATCATTTTTCTTTTGCTGGTCAGTTAAAAAATGTGTGTTAAATGTGTTCTAATAATTTATGCCTTCGTTGTGGAAGTAAAAAATCCTTCAATAAGACACAACTACATATTTTATGCTGCCATTGTAACACAGAAAAATCTTGTTCTTTTGTTTCGCCTTCGCTGTGAAAAATTTTCAACTTGCCTGAAGTACCAGCTAGTTGATGATGGGTATTTCAGGATTCGAAAATGTACGAAGATATAGATTGTTTTTAAGTTTCCAATTATTTCATTTTAACATTTTTTAATAAACTAAAAAAATAATAATGAGAAAAACAATTTATACAAGACTTACTTCTTACTTTATTCAGGGAGTTTGAAAAGTTATGGACACATTTTAAAAGTTTATAGAAAAGCAACACATTGTCGCATCAATTTACGGTTTGCGTCATATTACTTTACCGGCTCTAGAATTTTTTATGGTATCGCCAAAAAAACAAGGGGGGGAAAATGAAAAAAGTGTAAATTATAAATAATTGCTGCATCGTCACAGCAGAAAAACAGACGTCATGTGAATAATATTTTTTTTTGAACACTATTGGTACCAGCACGGCTTTGCCCGTAGTTGAAAATTAAAAGGACATTTGGTTCGCCTGTATATTTACAAATCTCATCAAAAACAACCCTGTTGTAAAAATTTCCCCGCCAAGAAAACCTTTAACTTTTCCACACAAAAAAGAAAACCTGCATTTTAAACCCAAAAACCCTCAGCCTTAAAAAGTTATGGTATCTAGTTTGCCCGCCAAGTATCTGCCAAACTATCATCCTCCCTCTTCTCCTCTTTCATCACAATTATTTCCATTAGAACCTCCTCAAACTTTCAACTCCTCAGAAATATGGATAGATCTTTTAAATTCTTTATCTTGTTTTGCGAGAAGCTTTTTGCTCACCAAGCAACCACTTCACTTTGAAAAGCTTCCCGCCAAACAAGATAAACAATTCTTCCTTTAAAGTCACCATCAGGTTCAAATTGAATATTTCTCTCCTTCTCTTTAGTTTATTTAGTTTCTAAATTTCTGCAAATGCATATTTTTACGGAGAACCAGCTCTTTATAAGGTCATTTGTTCTGCTAATGCTATTTTAAAATAATCAACTAAATTACAGTTGGTTAAAGTTTTACCTTTTGCTTAGGTTCTTGAAAAGATTATCTATTTCGGGGGATCCAAAAGGGGAACGAACTTATATTTTGCCAACGACTTAGAAAAGCATCAATATGATATATGGAAAAGAAAAAATATATTTTTGAAGTTAAACTTTGTTACACATTGTGCGAAGTTTACACCCTTTTTAAAGGGTTAAAGCACTTAATACTAAAATTAATTTAATTTTTTTATCAAAAGAAAAGTTTCCTTTTATCCGATGCTAATGATTTTTCTTAGTCTTAGCGGCAGTAACTTCCAGGCAAAAAATATAAATCTATCCACCAGATAAACTACATTGAGATATTAACGGTGAACGCAGTGAGAGTATGACTGCTTTAAAATTATAAAATATATTTTGCAATTTATCAGTTCTTCTAAATTTTCAACTGTTATTTTTTCATTGGAAGTCATTTACGATTTTAGTTTCATTAACTTCTTTTTTCAATAAGGTCTCAAAGATCTGAAAATGTAAGCTTATAAGTTAAAAATTGCAGTTTTATAAGCAAGAAGTAATTTTGAACGGCTTTAGTTTTTATTTTGTATCAGAACTTTTGAATTTTATGAAATATGAAACTGTTGAAAACAATAAATGTTCGAGCAAAGAATGCTGTGAGAGAAAAGGTGACGAGTACTGAATTTTCTAAGCTTCCAACAATTCGGAGCATTTGTGCTTCACAACATTGAAATGGAAAGCGTATCTAATATACAGACAGAACCGGGAAAGAAATAAAGCAGTGTGATTGGTTCAGCCAGGTCGCAGTTTAAGAAATATGTTGAGAAGTCATCTAATACTTCTTAAGAAAAAAAGTGGACGAAATGGGAGAAAACTGACAAATAACTTTGAATTTTTGGCAGATAAAATGAAGCTTCTGAACAATATACCTTTTCTTTCTCAATTCTAGTCCAAAAAATTGCATTACATTTACCAAATCATCTCTTCTGAAATGTAGCATCTAAAAACAAAAGGAGTTATTTTTAAAATTACGATAAATTTTTCTCTAAGTTATGTTTATTTAGCTGGATCGTTAACTGTATATGTCTAACTGCGGATGTTATTCATGCTATGCACACATAATTTGGGAAATAAGGCAGTTAGTTCCCAGAATTTAAGACTTGAGTGCTAAAATATTTTCCGTTTGACTTTTCCCAAACTTGCTAAATAGTTTACGCACATAAAAATGTCATTGCTAAAAAGAACACTGCAGCAAAAATTAATTTATCTTGTTAAAATTTGAATTACTAAAACAAATATTATAATTTAGTTTAGTGCTTTTTCAATAATTCTAAACTAAATTGATTATAAATCTCAACATTTAATGAACAGACATAATCATTTTAAGAAAAAAAATAATTTTACCGAAAGTAATTTTTAAGTGTGTTGTGATAAAAGGATAGTCATGACATTATTTAAATTAACGATGTACTGGCTTACAAAATTACTGTTCATACAACTTGTTTTCATGTTGAATGCATCAAGTCATAACCTTCACTGCATTCGAGTTTCTTCACACACACAGCGCTTTTTACCTTAGTTTTCATTATTTATGTTTAAATATTTATTTTTTAAATTTGTATTTCCTCGTTCTGGAATTCTTTGAAGTAAATATTTCCCTTCTGCATTTCAACAGGTTTTCATTCTATGTCGTTCTTATCTCTTAGATGTCCATTTGAGCAGAATCCATTAAATCCATTGAGTCCATTTCAGCACCATTGTGGAAATGCTTAGAAAACCTAGTTTTGTCAATACATTTTCTTCCCCATAATTTTCTAAGAATTTTTCACTGGAAATAGATACTACAGTGTTTTCCTGGAATTTGGCGTCTTAACTCCGCCAAATTGCGCTATTTAGCTCATTAGCGCTACTTTGGCGTTTCCTTCTTCTACTTCTACTTTATTTTGCATTGCATGAGGAGTCTTTGTATGTTGAAATTCTGGTGAAAAATGTTTGGTGATGATCTATCTTTTTAGAATATCTATCACATTCCCTTTTTCTAAGAATTCCTTTATTTGCATAGTCACCACCAGTGATCTGAGTGATTTCATAGACGGACACATTTCTTCTATCTCTTTCTCTCTTATTCTACTTTATAAAGTTTATTAAAAAAAATACAACATGACTTTCTACCCTATCTCATTTGACTTAGTAAGTAAATAGTATTTTACTTGAACCTTTATTCCTTTATTTTTTGAAACATTCAATTGGTATTTTGAACTAATTTCAAGTAGAAGCCAAGTATCACTTTACCTATTTTACTGAAATCTTACTTGACAAGTCATAAAATAACTTTTAAAATGCTAATAAATGCAGATAATGCGAATAGTTATTTTAATCACTTAAAACTAAGAAACAATGCACGTTTTCATTTAGTATTTAAAGTAATGAACTTTGACAGTTTGAATTCAAAATAGTTTGGTGTAAATTACAGAACGCAAAAATAAAAGCAAATTAATTTTCTCTGAAAAAGGAGTAAATTAATAAAAAACAACTAATCCTTAACCTTATTTTTTTACATCGGTGTTTATTTTAGGTCTGCAGAGACGGAGGAAAATGGTCGACTCCGGTTTCAACACCGACTTTGGATATTCTAGAACTTTCGACTCTGACTCCTTTATCCCGAAACCAGTCCGAATCCGACTTCGTCAGCACTGGAAAGCTGTGGACTTTAAGGGAAAATGTCCGCCTTCGAATCCAGAAATTTTAGAACTTTCGACTCAGCCTCCTTTACCCCAAAAGTAATCCCACTCTTCAAGCACTGGCAAGTTGCAGACTTTGAGGAAAAATGTCTGACTCCGACTCTTAGCACTTTGAAACTTCGACTCCACTCCGACTCCACAGCCCTGGTTTATTTGTTATGATCACTGACTTTATTAATTATTTTGCGTAGCTTTAGTTAAATAAATTTACATTTGCAAGTAACTAATATAGGGTAAATGACAAGTTATGGTAGGTGTGTCTTGCATTGACAATATCAAGTTTGTAATTTATATTCCAGGAGCACCATAATGAATTCACGAAATTGTATCTTTCAAGAACACCCCAATCACTTTTTTTTTTTTCAAATATAAAATTGATCTCAGGTAATCACGCCAGTAGGGGCCAGTGCCTAATAGTGTTTCAGTAGGGGCCAATTCAATGTTTATATTTGAAGGAATAGGATTCCAGGTTTCCCAATGGATTCAAACGCTACACTGTAAAAAAATTCCGAAACGTTACTGGTTATTTCCGTGGAACGTTTCGTGATTTCAGAGGTTTTCACCTATTTCCCCAAAAAATCAAGTATCTTCGCAAAAAAGTTTCCTGAATTCCTGAAAGATGCACGAATGCAGACCTTGCACTGGGGTGAAAATTTTTTTTTGCTACCAGTTTGAATATTGACGGAGCTTGTTTATTAAGTGTATCGGCTTTTGATTGTTTATGGCCTGTCCGGATTGACTAAGCTTCCAATGGAAGCAAATAAATCACTGGTTAGCTTTGCGAGGCAGGAATTGCAAGCAAGGAATATGTATGCTTGGTTCTTGCTTGCAAGTTTCGCGTAGCTTGGCCATGGTTGCTCTAATATTAGCTTTCTTGGTAAATCAGGAAGGTTCTAATCACGTAAATTAAACCTATTTAATTTTTCTAGAAGGGTCACGACTGGCTTTAATAGGGGAGATTTCTTAATATTTTAGAAAGATTACTGACTTTTTTGGAAAACGTTCCTGGTTTTTGTAAGATATGTTACTGACTGAAATTGGGCACATCAGCTGCCTATTATTTTCCAGGAACGTTTCTGAATCGTTTTTACAGTGTACCTCCTGCACGTTTGATGCACTATTGAATCCATTGGGATACCTGGAATCCTATTTTTTCAAATATAAAGCTTAAAGTAACCACTACTGAAGCACTGGCCACTACTGGTGTGTTTACCTTGCGTTTGGATAAAAATTTCAAAAGGAGAAAATGTGATTTTCGTCAAATGTCAATTAAGTTTTTGAAGGATTTCTTTCTTAAGGGACTGACGTAGCTTTTTCTTATGAGATCGCAATTTTACGGGTAGGTAATCGTTCTATACCATTTTTTCCATCATATAGGTATATTTTGGCCATTAATTAAGGTAATTAAGATCCTTTCAGTCCGATATGCTCCTCCGTAACTAGTCAAGTAAAATTAAATATTTCAACTATGTTCTAGATATTACACATATGACCATAACTGATTTTTTGGCCCTTCTTACTCAATGTTGTTATTTAGAGTTGATGATAAAACATAAGTTAATTTTGGTAGACGATAAAAAAAAATGTAGTGGTAGAACAGCTGTATATTTTGTATTTATTTGTTAATTTTTGTCTTTGTTAATCAGAAAAATATTTCAAAATAAGTCAGTTATCCATTTTTTTTAAATTTTAATGATGTTCGAATTGGTAAGTAGAAATTTGATTTTATTGTGAGAAAAATAAGTATTGTAATATTGTTTTAAACTATGTCTGGGTATTCACTGAAGATAATTTAGCTACTACGACCAATAGTTGTTTTTATTGTGCATATTACTAAGCGAGTATGACCATAACTAATCAAACCAAGGTGTCCTAATTTATATTAAAAAATGTCTTAATCTTAGTTCGACATTAATATGAAAATTGCACAGTTATAATGTGCAGTTTCTAAGTTCTAACAATGTGGTAATAAATTTTTTCCACGAAGAAGAACTGCAACAGCACGTCAGCAACAATCCACTTTTTAAAAAGAGTTTCCCCAATTTTTCTAATGTTTCTTCGCCTTTAAAATCTTATTTTATAATGTTTTCAATTGTGACATCTAAACCAAAGTGATAAAATATCTTAATCATATATTTTATTTTTTAAATATCTATAGCATTTGTCAAAAAACAAGGAAATTTCAAAACATTCTCTTGTAAAGGTATACAGTCCAGAGTAACAAAAATTGCGGTTGCTTAAAAATAAATGCTGCTTAAGACAAGTTTTGTCAATACATTTTAATAATAATTTCAAATCTTAAAAATCAATTTCGATTTCCATTAGTTCTAGCATCGATTTATGCTTCTTTCCGCACAAATGTGTTGATAATTAAGGAACTTAATACCTACTAACTCCAAGATAAGAATATTGAATGATTAATTTTTCCGATATTAAGACGGGAAGCTGCTTTCATCGCTACTGTTAAGACAATTAGATACGTTCGATAATTTCAGCGCATTCAAGTCTGCATAATTTAATCATAAAACGGGGCACAATAGCTAAATTCCTTAAAATTTTCAATTTGCATACTTTTCTGCAAAATTTGGCGCCAGTTCTGGCAATGATAATAATGCATGGCAATTTATTCAGGGACCGTGATATTTTGAACAATTAGAGTGCAAAAGAGCAGAAAAATTCATAATTTCAGGATTATCAAGGTGTAAATTAATTTTTGTAATGCACAAATAAAATGATCATAGTACACTGAAAGTAAACCTGCACAATTTCGAACATTTTGCTTCAGAAAAAGTGATCCTAATGTGTGAATGTGCACTAGGACGTGTTCTGAATATGCTCCGTGAGAAGGAAAATGTTTCAAAAGTGTTCTGAATGTGCTCTGGATACTGAACCTTGTGTGAAAACACACGAGTCCAGACAACAGATGGTTTGTGAACACATATGAAAGCATATTTGATCACGTTTGGGCACACTTGTGAAATCATTACTTTCTTTGCTGCAACGAGGATGGACAGATAAAGATTGGTTGGTTGTACTATATACTGTATACATACACTATTAAACAAAATGCTGTTACTTTTACTGCAAATTTTGTTCCTTTTTCGAATCCCCTTACTCATAAACTTGATGATGAATCCTGTTGTTTTCGTTACATGTTAGGGATAAAAATGGCGTCCAACAAAATACTTCTTAACACATGAATACTCTTTTCATTTGAAAATGGCGAATTCCGGAAAATCGAAAAACTGTACATTTAAGACTCAAAATTTATTTATAGCATTTAAGTTATCGTTATTAACGATAAAATCAGAAATGAAATTTTTTTCCCACTCAAGAAATGTTTAGTTATTCCGATGCTAATAAACCATTGCCATAGATGTTGCACATTGCCACAGAGCAAAGAAGTTTGCTCTGTGGAAAAAGTGGTTCTTTGTGAACCCGAAACATGTGTAAGTAATAGTTTTGAAATTCGGCGCTGAATTGTCTTTTTTTTTTAAGTTTTAGTCTTTTGTGGTTAAAGATAAAAAATTTTCAGTGTTGTAAAAGCACAAGTGTTTGTAGTTTGGATAAAATTTAAAGCAACAATTTTGAAATTTAGTACTGTAATAATTTTGCATTTACTTATTGATTTATTTTTGACAGTCGCTAAAGATGATGCTTTTTCTGCATTGAAAAATAATTTCTTCAATTCCGAAACACATAAAGCAATAGTTTTGAAATTTGTTTCCTGACTTGATATTTTGCACTTATTTATTTCTTTTTTGAAGGTCACTAAAGATTATGCTTTTCTCGTACTGAAAAAAGCTGTACTTTAATTCCGAAAAAAATTAAAGCAAAAACTGGTGATAACAGAGTGGCAGAGCAAGAGACATTAAGATAAAAAACCATTTATTGGTTTAGATTGCACTGTAAACTAAAAGGGACAGAGCTGATCGATGGACTTAAATTATATATCTGATCCGGCATTACATCATTTATACCATTTCTCCATTGACTATCGAAGAAATTGAACCAATTTCAACTCTAGAGTCCATTCATATAACTGTAGAAAACAACTACGCCACCTAGGCAATTTACATATTGTTGTTCTTCTTTGCATTTTCAGGTCGAATACTGTTTAAAACTTTCAAATTTCTAGTTTTAATGATGTTGGGTTTTTTGTTTGCTCAAAAATAAACGTTTTTAAACTCATCGTTAACCACAACTAAAGTGTAAATGAAAAATGAAAAATTATCATATAATCTTTGTGCTACAATATGATTAAAGTGAAAAGCCAACGTAAATAAAAAATTGTGCTTTATTTACGTTGGCTTTTCACTTTAATCACAACTAAAGTGATGAAACATTTATTATTATTTTCAAAAGAGAACCTCATTTCAATGGAAAATTACCTTCAAACAATAAATAATGCTGAAATAACTATGCATTTAAAATGTGTAACATGCTAATCATCGTAAATTTCCAGATTTCTCTAAAGAAAATACAAACAAGCTCTAACGGCGAGAAATTGCAACTAATGAAGCTAGAAAATTTTTTCTTAAACTACTGTTTCCCACCTGATATTCTAACAACTAATGCAGCTGCAGAGTATCAACGAAAGGAATCCAGTTAGCTCATTTCCATTCCGTAAGAAAATAAGTTTTCATGAACCAAAAAGAACACGAATTTATTTGGCAAAAGCCCTTGAGCTCGTGCCGATATTATTGCATTCTAATCTCGAACCAGACGATATTCTTCTTTCGCACGTTCTACCTTCGAAGAGCCGCCGTTTTCTATTTCTTCTTCCAATTTAAGAGATTTATTGATCTTATATTTTCCGTTTCATTCACTTTAAGAGTAGTTTTCTATTTCCTATTTCTGTTCTTGAAAGTTTTGTGTTAATCTTTATTTATATGTTCAATAAACATTTTCAAATTGATAATTTTTGGTTTATTTTTTTCACCCTGTTGAGTTATAGAAAATGAGTATTATAAAGCTAGTGAATATTTCGATTATTATCTAACAAACTCGTTTAATTTTTTTCTACAAAATTTAAGCAGTAGCAATTTTTCTCATTTTTATCTATAAATGTTTCGGGAAAGTTAGACACTCCGTGTTAATATTCTTTGCTGTCACTTAATAGTGTGTTAAGGATGGTTGGTACCCTAAAACCTTTTTTTTAAATATTTTTTTTAGTTTTAATATATTCAAAATATTCAAACCAAAAGTTTTACAGCGACATTGACTTCATCTTTCTGTGTAGTTTAAAGCAACACATTAAAATTTAAGTGGACTGAGAATTCATTAAAATAAAAGGTGTTTTTTAGAGGGGTATAGAATTTTAGGTTCAAATAAAACGCCGTTAAATGATATAAATTGCTATGAATTTGGCTTTATTCGAAAGATGATTCTTTGCCATTTTTATTAAAATGTTATTTCTGGTATATGACTACTTCGTGTGGCTAGGAGAACATCAAATTGGGAAGTCCTTCTATCACTTTTTGCAGCAATGGGAGCCGTATGTGAGTGATATGTGGCGAATGTTCTTATCCAAGGCGTCAATCGTCTGTGGCTTATCGGTGTAGACCTGAGACTTCACACAGTCCCACAAAAAATAGTCCAGTGTAGTTAAATCGCATAATCTCTCAGGCCAATTAACGGGTCCATTAAGCGAAATTATTCGTTCACCGAAAGTTTCCTTCAATAAATCAATTGTGACACGCGCTGTGTGGCGTGTTGCACAGTCCTGTTGTCTATTCATGATGAAATGACAAACCAAACTAAACACAAAACAAGTGACATTTGTCAAAATGGCCCACAGATCAAACAATGTTCCCGACTTAAAAGTTCTATACCTCTAAAAAAAAAACAACCCTTTAAATGTACAAGTTTACTTTCAAACGCGATTTGCTCAAAACGTCAACTTTAAAAACTCCTGTTCCTTTTTCTAGGAAACTAATTTGATACTTTTTTTTTCCTGTAACTAACCACATTTTATTTACATGTCTATAATTAAACGAAAGTGAAATTTTTGATTTTTAGACTTACCCTTTTTATTAAACGTTTGTTTTTATGGTCAAAAAAAGGTCATGTTTTTTCATTTAGAAAGTGAATATATGTTAAAAGATGAAAAACTATGAATTGCCTTAAAATTTCGTTTTATTAGACTCTTAAAAATCTCTTGAAAACAATGAAAATTAGTTTCCGTCATTGAAACATTTTCAGAAAAAGGTACTTGAAGTTTAGAAATTTAACTTTACGCGTATACATGGTACCGAATTTCAGTTATTCCCAACAAAAATGTAATGTCAGTTTATTGAGAAAAAGGTCCCATACAGCCCGTGTCGAAGACGAAATTTCTACCGTCATTTTTATGCGCACTACCACTGCACACTTTTCCATTGTTATTTTTAAAAGTCTCTAGATTTAAGAAATTTTGGTATCGTGCAAGTTTTATTTGCGGCCAAAACCAATTTAACTGTGTATTTAATAATAATTCATCTTTATTACAGAACATAACGACAGAAAATTTCTCTTTAATTGTTTGATTTAACTAACCTCATTACGATATATTTTCACATTTTTTGAATTCCGATGTGCCTAGATTGCTTTATTGCTCTCTGATTTGAGGCGGAACAGGGAGGCGGTTGCTGATGGTGTGAAAATCATAGAAAAAAATCTGGTGTAGACCCCAAATACTTTCCTTTTGCCCTATTGAATAATCTTTGTTTACTAATAACTGGAAAGATTACTTGTGTCGACTTATGTGCAAGTGTTATAAGCAAACGTTCATAAATGTTTGCTCATAACACTCGCTCGACAGACATTTTTGTACACATATAAAGTATGGTAAACGAAGAGAATTGTCTTTTTAAATGAAAAGATAGAGGACGTTTTAATAAGTACCTGTGATCTAAAATTGCATAACATTGCATGAAACGTGTATAAAGAAGAAAAATGAACCTTAAGATAACAGTGCTCTAGAGAGAGTAAGAAAACACTTTAAGTAATTATATCCTTACATAAAATACACCCCCAGATCAGTTATTCCATCCGAGGACTGCAGCTTCGTGCTTTTCAGCACTCATCAGCCCGGAACGTGAAGTAGCTGAGCTGTAGGCGGAAAATCTCTGAAAGGAGCCAAGAATGCCAAACAAACTGGTAGCTAATGCAGAATCTTTTGTCTGGTGTTTGGTGAGCTAAATCTACATGAAACTAAGTTGGAGGTGTATTTTTTGTAGTTCTGCCTTAACCCTGGCTTAGAGCGGTAACTTACTGCATAATTATACTCTAGTTTGTCGCAAAACGGACGCAAAACAGTTTATAAAGAGATTCATGTTCTAAATGTAGACACTCGCTAATTATTGCTGATCACGCAAAATTGAAACTATTTTCGAAAAAAGCATTTATTGCCAAATGCATCACTACTTTGGCGATACATCGCCAAGTTGGTGACAAATACTTGGTGGCAAAAAGATTGGCGAAATATCGCCGAGTGGTTGCCAAATTAGAACACGGCTGAAACGGGTATTGAAATTCATAGGTTTGCCTAAAAATTACAGCTGATATGCCCAATTTTAACCTTCCAAGGCATGCCGTTTTTGAGTGCATGCACATGTCGGGAAAAGCGGGATACATGTAAAAAACTTATCTCTTCATTTTTCAAAAAAAAAAAAAAAATTATCAACGCAAAGGTGTTTCCAATATTAAGTAGTCTTTTCTTGTGTCATACCTTTTTTTTTTTTTTTTCAGAGATTCTTTTTAAAAAGTACTTCTTTACTTTTGGTATGTTATGACTTCAATTGTTTACATGTGCCCCTACGGGAAGGGGCACTTGTGAACAAGTTCGGGGCACATATGAGCAAGAATAGTACATGCATAACACACATCATAATTCAAAGAAAACCTTTTTAATATGAAATATGTGCATATCTAACAATCACATTGAATGGCTTGTAATCTGTACACTATACAGTGTCAGTTTAAAATTTAAAAGTTTGTTTCATCACACGTCTACTTCATAGTATCGCATCGATTGTTATTTGGACTACAAACAGTAGTTTTAAAGCTTCAAGTGGAAACAAAACCTTCCAAGGAGAAAACATATTTAAAGGAACTTGGAAATTAAACTTATTTTTTTTTTAATTAACCAAAAACATAATACTTACCAAAAACTTAATTGATGGTTTTGTAACTTTTTTTTATGCTATGTATTAAACTAGAGTAACTAAGCTTTAAACATCTTATGTGCGTTCTGTCTTTGGACTCCTGTTGGGAAGCGAAATGTTGCCATTAAAAAGTGGTGAAAGTTGTTCGCAATTCGTAGTGCTTTGCTCTAAACAAACTTTACGAAATATTACAGTAATAATATTAAGTGCACTCTAATTGCCGTAAGAAATTAATGCTTTATAGGGCACTGCGTGTCATATTCTTGAGAAACAATGTCAGTTTAATTTATTATTACTCAAAATATTCCCCATAAAATGACCTGTCAAAATAGTACCCATTAAATTAACAAACTCTCACTTAATTAACTTTTATGACTCGAAATTGTGTGAAATATTTCACCACCAAATTAGTTTTGAAATATGTTCAGACAACAGTGAAAGCATTTCAGAATTAAATACTTATTCTAGAAAACTGACTTTTGTAATAATTCCAAGTTTCTGTCTGTTTCAAGTTTTTTTTTTTTTCAAATTTTAATAAAGCGCACATTGTTTTTTAAAGTGTAAGTGATGGTAGTAGTGTCATAATGCTTTTGTTTCTGAGTTCTCTGAAACACACACACATAAAAAAAATCTTCCACGTTTGGGCTTAAAAACATTTATTTTTATGCCCAATTATTAAATTTATTAATAATAGAAACGGTACCCACATTCAACTTTTCTTTTTTTATGGTCGCAGTCAAATAAAGTCAGACAATGAACCTTCAGACGCTAGTTTAAAAAAACTTTTATTTAAAACGTTAAGATTTATTTTACTCTATAACAGTAAAACGAAAATGAAGTATTTTGCTGATTTGTCAAATAAATTTTAAACTTTTTTATCACTAAATGGAAATGAACTAAATAAAGTAATTGAGGTTTTTTTAATCATTACTGAAAACACTTAATTAAATCTACCTCGTGAGATATCTTAATTGCGACAACAAAACGAGATTTCAATTACTCCAAAGCTACCTTAGAGGAGTGGAGAAGTAGGTAAAGCCACGAAGAAATCTTCGTTTAGGAAACAATTTCATTTCTCAAAAACATTTTTACTCAGATGTAGATTTTCCTCATTTATAGTTAGGAAAAATATGTTTCCTAATAATGTTTCTCCTCTTGCAAATTAGCGTCAATTTTTTTTTTAACGTTACTAATTAAACCTATCACCATCTTAATCAACGAGCTGTTTTGTAACGTGATTTGCCGTCTTGCATAATTTTATAATCATTTTCATGAGGTAAAATTTACGTAAAAGTTAAATATCCAAAGACTTTATAAGCAAAAAAAGGGGTAATAATAGTAATAATTTAAAACACCGTAGAAAAAATGGCAAATGAATCTTTAATTGTTTTTCCTTATGTGTCAGCAGCAGGGCTGCGGAGTCGGAAAGAAAATGGCCGACTCCGACTTCTGAATTTTGAAACGCCCGACTCCGACTCCAACTCCGATTCCGGATTTAAAAAAAAAAAAACATTTGTTACGTTTCTTTTACTATTTTATAACTGAGTCCGATCAAAACACTATATTTCTAATCTTATTTGAAAGAAATTATACTTGAAAACGTTCGGCAACAAAACCGTTTGCTGATAGTTGCTATTAGTTAAGTTAAAAAGCAAGCAAACTAGGGGACGGCTACAGAAAGTTCGGTAAGCATTCAAGCTAGCTGATTGCCATAATGGCAGTTATTTTCTCATTAGTATCTTTTTATACATGTAATCGAACCAATTGGTAGTCAGTTTTTTAAAAAATGCAAGGAGAGTCAGTGAAAAAGAAAGAAAACAAAAAGCCCGGAGTCGGAGTCGGCATGTTTTCTAATGACTCCGACTCTGAATCCTTTACCCCAAAATCAGTCCGACTTCGACTCTTCGACTCCGACTCCACAGCCCTGGTCAGCAGTCAATTTTTGTAGGAATGTTTTTACTATACATGACATGATTTAATTAGTAAAACAAAAATTACACTGATACGCATAAACAAAATGTGGAGTTAATGGTATCAAAAGGGTAAAACGTATTGTAATAAGGCAACAAGGGTTTAATGGAGTTTGGTGGTTTAATTGCTTTTTTACCGTTTAAATTTTACATTTCATGGGATTTTCGAGGGTTTTTAAGGGCTAAATATACTGAATCAGTGGCGGATTTACATGTTTGGGGACCCGTCGCAATGCACTTTTATAAGCTCCTTTGTCTAATACAGAACTATGTTAATCATTTATTAGGCACATTTAAAAACCCATTCTAGGTCTTTATTGTAGTTTGGGTCCCTCGCAATCCAAAAGTTGCGATATCGTACATCCACATCTGTATTTAGCCATAGACTAATAATATGAGTAGACCGAGCTATGGCAACACTTTTGCTGCTCATAAACCAAACCATGTGACTGGTGGATATCCTAGCAACAGCGGACGTTGATCGTAGCAGACGATCAACGGGAGCGAGAAATAAAATAAATAGAATTGATGGAACACGGGAGAATGATCTTTTATGGAGTCCGATTTGTAAATTTGTTATTCTAAATTGTAAATATTTTGTTAATATAGCAAGTTTTTCGTTTAGATAGTATTGTGGATATTCTTTAATCAATTTCAATAACTCTATAAGCAATTAAAGATGCAAGCGCCAAAAAAAAAATCGGCAAACGGTAAGATTTTTACCTACAATTTCAATTTAAGATAACGATTAGTACATTTTTGCGTTAACGCAAAATATTTACGCCAACGCTGACGTAGCAGTTCCGAATGAAATGAAAGTTACTGAAAACTGTGATCAAAAATTCATTACTAATGTCAAAATAATGCATAACTAAAAGAAAAACAATTCAATCATCTCTGAACCTGGAAAAAAAATTATAATAAAAACACATTACGTCTTAAAATACATCTCGAGTGCCAAACTATAGATAATCCTGCCATCTAGTAACCATGCTGCCAAAGTTTTCGCCAAGCCTTCCACCAGTCACATGATGTATCCATGAATCAATTTTTTCATCAGCAAGTCCGGGAAAGCTCTGTCTACTCTTATTATTAGTCTATGGTATCTTGCAGATTATTGGGCATTTAACGATACTTTTGTTGTGGTTTAATGTTGCTAGTGATATTTTTCGCTAAATTTTGGAACTTTCATTGATAACCAAAGGTTTATCCGAGTATCACAGTCTGTGGCTCCCTGAGTCTTTATTTATAGGTTTAAATATATTGCATGAAATATATGTATGTTATTGAAATACTTCTTTATAACTGCAACAGAATGCACTTTTTACTTATCCAATAATAACACGTTTTACGTCAAAATTTTCATCATGTGTATTTTAATTTTAGTTCATCAAGTTGTAAATTTTTTTATGAATAGGATATGGTCAATTTTCAAAATATATTTTTTTTATTGACATGTCGAACAGCAAATGTGAAAAATTGATTTAAATAAGACAAAAAATGGTAAATTTCTCAGAATTATCTTTTAAACTAGTGGTTTTAAATCTTTTGTTTCCCAGTCCTATTTTTGAACAATTCCATGCCCGATATATATACTGAGATACACACATACATTTATACAAGCCTGTATAAGCTTAAGTAGTTTCAGAAATCAGACCAAGAAAGATGATATAACTTTTTGCATACATTTCAAGCGCAGATTAGAAATTCAAACATTATTTTTTCACTTCACTATGCATTTGTGTTAAATTTAAATTGTGAGACTCAAATTTCATAAATTTATAAAATGTAACAAATAATAATAAAGGTTAGGTATCCTTGTTCCAAGCATAATCGATGGTCAAACATCAGGATTACAATTGTATAATTTTTAAATTTAGTTATTTAGATTCTTCTACAACTTAAACAGTATCATGAATAAAAGTTTATTTAAAACAAAATGTGAATGCTCAGAGATGTACAAGCGCTTAATGTACAAATGCTAACACATAATGTACACAAAATATGGAGGTCAACGATTTGCGAGTGCTAATTTTCAAATGCTCAAGCATAATGTAATGAATAGTAACGGAAATAAGTAACTTGCATTACAATACTCCAAAACAGATCAAAACAGTTGCAGATGAAAATTCTGAAATCAGCTTCAATGTTCACTAATACTTTCTGCGTTGCTTCGCAAAATTTGGCACGCTTGATGAAATACGTTACATTTCATAGCACAAAGTTATTTCAGTTAACATTGAGTGAGGGGATTGAAAAAATGTAACAAAATTTGCAGTAAAAATAACAGCATTTTTTTAAATAGTGTATACATACGGTATAAAGTACAACCTGCCAATCTTTATATAGCCATCCTCGTTGCAACAAAGAAAGCAATGATTTCACAAGTGGGCCATAATGTGACCAAATATGCTTTCAAATGTGTTGCTGAACCAACTGTTTTCTGGACTCGTGTTTTGGCACACAAGGTTCAGTAAAACAGCACTCAATCGAAACACTTTTGAAACATTTTTCTTCTGACGGAGCATATTCAGAACACGGCATAGTGCACTGCACATTCACATATTAGGATCACTTTTTCTGAAACAAAGTGTTCCAAATTGTGCAGGTTTGTTTCTAGTGTATCCGATAATTACATGTAAATTGTCAAAAATGTAAAAAAAAAAAAACTTTTAATCTGCCAAACATAGAGCCATTTTCAAAACTTTGATAATGCATTGATATATGTTTATAATTGTAAGCGTTAAAAACCATTAATAACATTTAAGCATGTCCCAACAGACATTTAAAAGGAATTAGTTTGGAAACTTTAATGCAATTATTAGATCATTCCTGTTCTGGTAGAACAATGGATTCAGTATTTAGGAAACATGCATGTGATCCAAAAATAACTAGTTTATTTCCCTTTTCATAATTATCTCCCAATGTGTAATTAAAACATAATTTCCTTTTTTATTTTTTTAATTCAAAATTATGCATCACTGTAACTTATGGGAAATATTTTACATTTTTGAATATTTCTATGTGAATAAATTAAATACTTAGAAATGAGCAATTAAAATTAACCTGTTTTTATTAAAAGCATAACGTACGAGGGGGGACATAAAAATAACCGGATTTTTGTTCTAAAACATTTATATTTTAGTTTATTCACAAAATTTCTTTAGTCTCCTTCATATGTTCACTTTTAGATGCAATACACTTGTTAATTCTTTTTTTTTTCACTGTTAGAAGCTCCCCTGGAACTCTTTAACTTTGACCATGTCCAGTGCCTTTTGCGAAGCAGTTTTTACAGTCTCTACATCATCGAAACGCTTCATCAAACGCAGATTTTTTTTCATCCTCGGAACATGAAAAGATCACAGGGGGCTAGGTCTGGCGAATACGGGGCTCGAGGAACGACTAGTCATCCCTGAGAGGCCTGGTAGCGGTTAAAAGTGAAGGCTGTGCGTACAGGAGCGTTATCACGGTGAAGGAACCATTCTTCCGATCACCCGTTAGAGCTCTAACTCATTCTTGTTTCTTCTAAAGTTTCGTCAATCGTAAAACGACGACTCTCGTTGATTTTTTGGCGGATTTTTTCAACGTTTTCATCATTTCGTGACGTTGAAGAGCGCTCAGAGCGAGCATGATCTTCAACATTTATGCTACCATGTTTAAAGCATCCAAATCACTCGAAAACTTGTGTGCAGCTCATAGCATTGTTCTTGAAAGCTTGTTGAAGTATTCGGTAAGCTATTCCATTGCCGACTTTTCAAACAGGAAGCAAAATTTGAAGTTTACAGTTTGTTCTTTTTAAAACTGTCATAATGAGTTCGCAGGCGGAAAGCAACAACACCTGAGAAAACCAACACTATGATCAGACGTTATCAACTAAACTGACGCCACTTCCACAGCTGGATTGTGAAGGTCTTGACTTGAGCCATCTAGCTGGAGAACACTCTACTACATCTAGGATTGGCATTTCACCATTAGTTCGGTGGTGCATAAAAAAACTTTGCTTCAAACGCAAAAACTAGCCTTGTAAAATAAATTACAGCAATTCAAAATTTCAACACAAGGAACTTTTGTTACAATACTGTTTTTCAGTGTACAATTTAATAAATTTGTGATGATTTCATATCATTACAAACATATTTTTGTGCACAGTAGTACGACAGTTGAAAATGTAAAGCTGAAAATTCTTCATTTACTTCACTTCATTTAAAACGCAATTCTAAGTTAAAATAAAAACCTTAGTGTATATTTCTACACATTCTATTACAAAAACAAATAAAAAAAACTCATTTTACTACCCACATGAGATTTCGAGCTCTTTTTTTCTGAAAGCAAACTTTGCGAATATAATTTATAAAATTAAATTACCATCGCTTCGATTTGTTTCCAGGGAAATAGAACGAAAAACATTGACTTAAAAAGTCATGAATTTTTGCTGTTTGAACAAAGCAGAATTTCGCTGAAATGTGTTCCATCTCAGGTAAAAGTTAAAATGTATGTATATGGCACTGATGGAATATATTTTACAAATAACTTTCAATGCCTTTTTTATCTCCATTTTTTATATATATGTTTTAGTAGCTTTTATGAAAAATGTGAGTTTATTTAGGTAAATATTTAAGCACAAAAATGCTGACTTTGAAAATTAATTTTTTTTTTGGTCACATTTATACATTTTGGTTTTCTTATGCTCAAATATTTATACTTTAAAAAAGTTTTCTTGGTAATGTTCGAGAGTCCATGGTCAAATGTTAAAGTCAAATGTTAAAGTTTTTCAGTTGGTTGAATTTCAACATCTATAAGTGAAAGTTTTATTTGAACCTTTGATTTTTTTACTATTATTATTATTTAATACCCAGTTTGTCTTTAAACCACGATTGTAAACCATCTTTAGAAGCGTTATGGGAAGGAATAAGATTTAGGCACTCTTCTGCGGCAATTTTTCTATAGTAAAATTCCAAATATGCAATCCAAAAAAGAAAGAAAAAGAAATTCTAAAAATATGTTTAAAAAAAGAGAACCTGCAATGATGTGGTTGGTGGGAGAGGTTCAGGGAGTGCCTCTCCCCCAAAAATCCTCCGAAATGGAAGTCTTTCTTAAAAGCACGATTAAGTCCCATCTTTGGTAGTGAAAGTAGAGGGTGTGGGATTCAGGGACTTTTCCGAAGCAATTTTCGGAAATTGAAGTTCTAAAAACGCAGTTGAAGAAGATCTCCGATGACATTAGTAGGGCTCTTCCACCACAGAAAGTTTTTCAAAAAAGAAGTTTCAAACATGCAACAGTAAGCTATTTTAGCAACTTTGCTGTTATGGATTGGGGGTCAATGACTATCCCGTAGCAATCGTTCAAAATGAAAGCTTTAAAACACAATTTTATACGGTATCCGAAGATGTTAGAGATGTGGAAGGGGGGGTGAGGCTCTTCGCCAGTAGTTTTTCTAAATTAATCTCCTAAAATAGTTTTAGAAGTACTTTGATGATGTTTAGAGGAGCAGTTCCCCGAAATTCTTTTTAAATTGGAGACTTACCAAAGCGATTGTAGGCCATCTTTTGGTTAGCATCTTTTGGTTTGAAGTGACAGTATAAAGGATGACGATTTTCAAGGTACTTTAACTAAAAGGTTAGACAGTATTTGGACCCATTCCTAAGCACCATGTGCCAATGATTTATTGAAGAAAAAACCTTTAAAATACAGAGTGAAAAGATTTTCTTAAGTCGGTACTCGAATTTTCCAAGGAGAATATTTCGTCTCACGCCACTTCGTTCCAACGCCATTTGTGGTTTTTTAATAGGCTAATCAGTTTGCACAAGTCAAAAATGGTTGTTGTGTTTTCAAAATTTTGACTTTCGTTAAATGTACGTAACCTTGGTCACTGTATTGTTTAAAACCGACATAATCTCGAATGTATACCTTCAAAAAACCATATCTAAAATTTTGGGTCAATTGCTTCAACGGATAGGCCACTAGGCCTATATGTATAGCGAAAATTATTTATGAATCACCTTCATACAGTATTAAATATTATATTGTGGTTGGTATTTAAGAGTGATTATTCAATACTTAGGCATTATTCAAATACTTATGGCGACTAGATTCGGATCCTACGGCGGCTCACATAGTAATAACGTCGCATTTGTTTGGATGGTCTTGGCGAGGAATTAAAGAGATCGCTAAGTTAGCATCATTTTTGGCAAATTATTTCGTAACCAAATTTGGAGAGATACTGTTAAATATCGTTTACTGGGGTGACGTTTGGCGACTGTTTGAAATGTTTATGTCACTGCTGTAATGTAACAACGAATATAATCTAGGTCATGTGACATCTGTGATAACGTCTTTCCCCAACAGAAAATTAGAAGCTACCTTTAGGTGAACATTACATGCATGCAAACATACGGATGGATTTTAATAACATCGATTTTAGTTTTTACTGTGTTAAAAAGAGGTCAATTACTGGCGGAAACTGGTCAAATACTGGAGGTAAGTGGTCAATTACTGGCGAAATCTCTTTTATTACTTATATTGAAAATAGTTTGAAAAATAGTAACTAAAACAGGAAAATGATTATTAATCGTTAATCCTGATTTTTCCTGTGAAGTTAATTAGAACATGTATAAACTTCCATTTAATGGTCCATTACTGGCAAAAGGGTGATTCAAACAAAACATAGATGAAATGACATAGCGGATCAGCCATATTAAAAGGACTAAAAGTTGCATAGGAACAGAGGGTCGCATAAGCAATAGTGCCTTGCTACATGAGCACAACACGGAGTCACGAACTATCACATATTTATCACTCAACAGATGCGTTCACACAACATTTTAATACTATAGAGCGGCGGAAAGTGGTTGTTGAAATTTATATACGGCCTTCAGCTGTCATACACGCGTCGCAACGGCAACGCACCGAAGCCGTAATAGCAATCCATTCGGACAAGATTTCACAGATCGCTGCGTTTTCGTTGTGACATGTGTACAACAGTTGCAACCCGCAAATTTCAGCAATAGCTGCAAGCTTTTCTACAAAGCAAAAATGCTGTGTGAAATCAGTTTTGTGTAGTAAGTATGTGACATAGCATGCATCCGTCAATACCTGTCTTTGTGCGCATGTAGCGCGTCAGCATTCTGTTTGCGATCCTGTGTAACTCATTTTCCCATAGACTTAACAACAATTTACTAAGGAATATTTCTCATTTTCTTGCTAAATCCGGAAAGAGAAAGCTGGAGGCGAAAAATCCCTCAGTCTCTTTCTTTTTCAGGATTGATATTACGTCATTTATAAAAATCTTTCCTTAAATAGCATTGCTTGAAATAAATTTTCGAATCTAGAGAAGTTTTGAGGTACTTATTCATTTTTAAAATTCAAGCTTTTATGTTTTTTTCAAAGTTGTTTTTAAGCATTTCATATACATCACGAAACAAAAATCGAGTTCTTTATCTTTAGAGACTCACTTAAAACTTCGTATACATGCAGAGCGCTTCATACACAATTTTTGTACTAATTACTTTACCACATTTATAAATTAAATAATTGTTTAAATAAGAACAAAAAGCTCTAGTTGAAAATATAAAGAGTAACAGCAGTGAAATTTTGTGATTATAAGAGGAAAGCACAAAGTGAAGTTTGGTAAATATTGACATTTAACAAAAGTTCTCCTCCTTACGTGAAAGGGATGTAAAAGAAACGAAAAGAAAAGTCAAACGCAAACGAGATAAACAAATAAAATTAATGTTTTTAAATCATATATTTTAAGAAACGGTTTTATTTTGGTGTTTCATTAACGTGACACTCGATAACCAATCTTTTATTTTGTTGCAAAGTAAGCAAACGTAACCACTTTACTTCAACAAAAAAAAAGGATAGATTTATCTTATGTAAAATGTTATATTCGGAAAAATAAATTTACCTCCTTTCATAATCCCCTTCCCCCATTTCTTGTTCTCTTGATTTACAAAAAGAGCTAAAATAAACAACCCGGAAAAAAGTTCTCGAAAATTAGAGTAACACACAGTGACACATAATTCTTGGTTGTCAGAGAAAAAATAGCAGTAATAAATATTATTTCTTCAATGCGCCACAAAAATACTATTTTAAGATATTCACTTCCAAACAAAAGAACGAATCCTCTTTTAAGTTGATCTTTAAAAAGAAGCTCGAAACTAAAGTGAAGAATGTTTACATAAGTTTTTAAGAGTCTCTTCTGCGAAAAATCTCCAGATGACTAACTTTCAAATGCTTTTACTTTCATTTCGATTAGTATCTTCGAATGATATTTTCCAAAGAAGCTGAACATTCAAAAAGCTTTTGTATGTACAAAAAAAAGATTATTTCCAATGTTTAAACTCAATTTTTATGCAAGAACTTTTGGACCATCTTTTAAATGACATCAAAGTTTATCTCCCAAGGATTTTTCATTCAAGCAAATAAGAAATTTTAAACATGTTACTTTTTACTCTTTGATGCCATATCAAAGTGCAATTGAAGCTATCAAGAAATAACAACTAACAAAAAATAGAGTAAAACTAAAGATCAACTGCTTGTCTAAAATATTTAAAAAAAAAAACTTAACTGATGTTGTTAATGGTATCTTAATTAACTCTGGTTGCTTTGCGCTGCACACTTCCGTGCACATTGGAAACACTTGAAAACAAAACAACGTATTCCACTTGACTAAATCTTTGCCAATTATAAAGATTAAAGTATTTGTCTCTGGATGTATGTTACGCACGTAGCGCCTAGACCGTTTGACCAATTTTCATGAAATTTGGTACAGAATTAGTTCGTAGCATAGATGTGAGCACCTCGAAGCGAATTTTTAAAAATTTTATCTTGTTCTTTTTTTAATCCAATTTTAAGAACATTTTACCGAGCAAATTATCATAACATGGACGAGCAAAGTACCATAACATGGGCGATGAAATTAACATCACAAATTGGCGAGAAATTCATCGTCCATTACATGTAAATATACAGGCAAACCAAATGGTCTTTTAATTTTCTACTACGGGCAAAGCCGTGCAGTGCCGCTAGTATGTAATAAAATGTGTTTTGAATACGCTATGTTACAAAGAAAGTGCAATGCATCGTGCGCTGCATCCGTCCTGCTATATCTTATATTTACACTTGGAAAGGCATTTGAGAGTAGATTGGTAACACTTTTGCAATGAAATGTGAAATCATCGTATTCATTCGTACTATTACATAACTTTTACAGCTTTATCCGATCAATAGAATCTCTGAATATGATACTAAAAGTAATTCTCGATACGATAAATTTCAGTTGCTTGGTGTCATAAATTCCGTCAAAAGCGGATGAGCTTTCCTGGTCGAAGACACGACTGTCCATTACCAGTTGGCCGTTGACAGCTACCCGTGAGATTAATGTAAATTAACAGCAAAAATAACTGGTAGAGTTAAAGTATTTTTCTAAAAGTAAAAAGGTTCTGCAGGTTATTCTAAAAGAAGAAACGTGAGTATTAGGGTGGTTCAAAAATGCATGTAAAAATAAAAAGTATCTCCTAGATACAGGACACCCCACAATATTTTTATACTTGTGGATAGTAATGTACTGGAAGAATTTTAGCTTCCTAATTCAACTGAAAGAGGATGCTCAAACTCCTTCCCCAAACCTCATTAGTATGGGGAGAGGGGTTAAAAATACATTGAACTGTAAAAGCAATGCTACATATTATAATATACACGAGTAATATGCATATACATTGCAATAAAATAATTATTTACAAAAACACCTGGGTTTTTTGAATGTTTCTAAATTTGTGGTATTTTCTATGCTACGGCTAATGTTAAATTGAGGGGTCATTGAGCACCCTCTTAAAAATTGAATAAGAAGCTAAACCTTTTACAGCAAAGTACTATTAGTAAGGCTAAAAAAATACGGGGTGTCCTTAACTCTAACTGAAAAAAGTTTTTTGAACCACCCTAGGGAGTATGCTCAAAAATTGCTCTCAAATGTGCTCCCAAAAGTGCTTAAACATTGTGCTGAAACAAAAGACTGTTTTCAGAAATGTTATAAAAAGTAACAAAATATGTGCTTCAACGTTTAAAACTAGTATGTTGTGGCCATCACGAAACTTTCTTCTATTTCTTTCGTATAGATATGATCCCTCCCCATGCTTGAACAGGTAGCCAAATTCCCAACAAAAACAAAATTGCACACGCCAAAACTTAACGACCATTCCCATTCCTGATTTATCTCAAAAGCAAAGCAAAAAACGAAAATTGAAATTTTTTTTAAGCTTTGTTTAAAATAATTAAACATTTATTTGTTAACAAACACAAGATGGCAACTATTAAAAAGTTGAAATAATCGCGATTTTCTTGTCATTTTCCAACAATTAAAATCACGCAAATTAGGCAGACGACAGTTTATAACGATTACCTTTCTATTTTGTTGTAATTATAAATCTATTTTTATCCACACAAAAAAATCAGCCCCCCATGGAGCAATGAGGTGGTTTCCATAAGTCAAAGGTACTACTTTTAGTCATTGAAATGGATAGAATGAGCAAAAAAAATACATGGATCCAGAAAATATTTTCAGTTTCCCAACATTTTTTTTTAAATCAATTTTTTTAATGTCTGATTTTTCAAACAAGGCGTGGTCTTTATGACGTCACAAATGATGCACTTTGCCGCATCTTTCTACTACGTTTCCATGTTGTGATAATCAAGAAGCAAATTAAAATTGCGCTCTACGCTTGCTATCAATCATATCGTTGCCAATACACGTGAGTAAAGATGCGAATTAAATATTTTTAACCATGAATGGCAACACTGAATGGCATTTCATCATTTGTTATGTCATCGGCAAAAGCGTTAAACGATGAAAGAGCACCGATTTAAGTAATTTTTTTTAAATATTAAATGAAGAGAAATTATTTTAAAAAAAATGGTTCTATTCTATGTTTTTAAGCATGCTCTTTCAGAAAAAAATACTTTTAAATTTTTGGAAACGACCCCATTGGCACCAAGATTTAACCAACACCTCTTTACATATAGTTTGACATTTATTCCAAATTCATCCAGAACGTAGCATTACTTCTTGAGATATGGCACTCGCAGTGGAAAACAAAGAACGTTCAATTGCGCCACCCCATTTTCAGTTATTGACGCCAAAATAGAATCAGCTCTTATACCCTCTAAGGGCTACTTGTCTGTAAATTTTTGCTTGATTCCGTTCATTTTTTCCTAAGATACGGCAGTCACAATTGACGACAAAAAAACGTTCTGTAGCTCAACCCCCGTTTGAGCTATTGACACTAAAATTGAATCAGCTCCTGTACCTGTTAGGGGCAACATATCGACCAAATTCTGTTTGAATCTGCCAGTTACTTCTTAGGTAATAGCAGGCACATATAACTCAAGAAACGTCCCATTGCTCCGCCCTCCTTGGAGGAATTCGTATCAAAAACCAATGGACACAAGTTCACGTAGAGGCACATATGTGTACCAAATTTCGTTCGATTTCATGCGGTAGGTTGTGCTGTAGAGCGGCCACAAAAAACTGGTGTGACACACACATAACACGCACACACACACACACACACATACACTCAGACGTTTTCCAAAAATGGTCGAAATGGACTCCACACCTCAAAACGTTCGAATCTGTCAAAATTCAAAATTCGAAAATTTGCACGAATCCAATACTTTTTTCTATACATTGGAGATAGAAGAAAGTAAAAAGGGGAGAACTCTGCTCGTATTCAAAAAATGTCTTAAGATTTGCTGTACGTCTACTTGTTAGTCAAGCTGTGCGATTGGTCGTCGCTTATTTAGCCACAAGAAATCAAGGTGTAAGTAAAATGTTATTACTAAAAAGGGGATTTTTTTCAATATTAAATGTATCAAATCATATAACTTTAAAAAATGGCTTATTTCCACAGTAACATTAATAAACATAATTAGAACGGCAAATTATAAATATTGAATACCTTTTTGTAGCAGAAAATTACCAGAAATTGTCATAAGGAACAGCAAGAGGTATCTTTCCATGTTATTTGTTTAGTAGTCCGAAGTATCATAAACATAGCAATATGGTTTTTTTTTAATGTTACCTTCCTCAATTTTGCACATTCTCAAAATGGTTTCACAAGTTATTCTTGTGAGAAATAAAGAAACGCATTAGAATGGTCTTTAATTTACTTTCAACGATTATTGTGCGAGTGAAATCGAACCAACTTTACTGCAATATTCCATTTCACATTTGCTCCTGGCCCTACAGAATTATTACCTTTTTAAGAAATATGTGAGCTTTCCCTTGCGGGATGAAATGGTGCCTTTTTCGTAAAATTGCCTAACTGAATAAAGGGACATGAAGGGTTTTAAATTCCTGCATATAAATATCGGAGAAGCATACGGATTTTTTATACCCCCAGAAAAATTATGATTTATACGATGTATAAAGGAAACGAAGCTCCGATTTGAGAACGAAACTCATTTGAAGAATTTTTAAATTCATCGTTAATTAATGCCAACTTTCGGCAGATATTATCAATAGTCATATCAACAGTATTTCAGAGATTTGATGGAAATTTTTATTTTAACTACCATTTCCCAAACATATTTTTGATAAGTGACTTTTACTAAGCCATTTATAGTAGGGTATTTCTTGGCCGGGTTTAAGCAAACTGTTAATAAAGCGTCTTTTGCATGCTATCTGCCTATCTTAATACAATTTAGATATTTTTCTAGATCTGATATATTCTGTTGGTAAATATTCTTAAAATCATTGATCCATTGACGAGGAAAAGGAAGCATTATTATCACAACTGTACCATGCTGGGTTCGAAAATATCATGGTGTTTTCGAAAACGTCCGGTTATTGATATATATTGTATATTTTAATATACAAACGATATTTTCAATCTGCACAAAATAAAGTCTTTTAGTAAATGCATCCTCAAATCACTCCTTATTTTCTTACATTATTGTTACCTTATAAGTAAGGTTTTTTTCATTATTTATAAAAAATATTTCATTTTTTATTTCTATCAGTTTTAATGGAGTTCATTTAGCATTAGCTGTTTTACTCATTTTTCTTCCGGTAGCTACTGTTACACAATTATATTATTCAGAAATAAAAAATATGTATTAGTCGGTGCATCTTCATAAAGCATTTCCTTTTTTTCTGACCAACGTTTATGAATTAATTAAGCGCTATTAATATGAATCAAAATTGTTACATTACTAATAATTTTATGAATATAAAGAAAAAAAAGAATATTATTTTACTTTTTTATATTAATGCATCATAAAAATTAATGCATGACTTTTTGGTTATTTTTAATAATAAATGAGCAATATTACTATGATTAATATAACTTTTATTTTGAAAATACCGTAGTTGAAAAAAATAATATCGAAAATATCAAAATATCAAGACATTTTCAAGACAAATATCGGATATATATCGTGTTAGGGCTGGGTGATATCAGAATTTTAATACCGCGATATATCGCTCTTCAAATATCAATATTTTCGATATATCGATATATTTAGGTCGATAAATTCAAAATTTTAGGGGGGGGGGCAAGGCATATAAATGCAATACCTCTTACATAAGTATCTGCAACAGAAAAAAGCCTCTTGGTGAGTAAATATTTCAGCAATTTATTGTACTAACAATAGCAACTGCAAGGGTGCTTATTTGTGTGTGCGGGATTGGGAAGAGTGGGTTATGAGGCAGATTATACCGCAGAAACATTTGAAGAAATTACTTTAAAAGAATTTAAGTCTTTTTATTAGTGAATCACAATTCTTGGGGGGGGGGGGGGCTGGTAAAATTGAGGGGGTGCTGTCGAGTTGGGGGAGCGGAGGGAACACCTAGTTACATCATCTGCATATTGAGACTTGCAACAGAGAAACGCCAAATCTTGAAAAGTAAATATTCCATCGATTTATTCGAATGATAATAGCTAAAAGAGGCGTTCCCTTTTGGGGGGGGGGGTCATAATGATGAGTACACCATTGAAATTATCAGAGAAGTTATTTTAAAAGGTGTTCAATCTCTTCAATAGAAGGTCGCGTTTTGCAATAATTTTGAGGGTGCCAACCCACTTGCGAGGGGGCGAGTGGCAAATCTAGCTATATATCATCTGTTTGTTAACATCTACAATAGCGAAAAGCTATCGAACATCTTGGAAGGTAAATATTTTAGCAACTCATGCGATTAATAATAGCAAAAGCAGGGACCCCTTGTAGAGGAAGGTCGGGGACCATGAGGCAGACAATGCCATTGAAATTTTTTGAGATTTTTTAATAAGGTTTTTAATGTCTCCTTTTTTCTTGTAGGGGGAGGGTTTATAAAATTGAGGGGAGCCATCACACTTATGAAGGGAAATGGGTACCCCTAGCTACATCATATACATAGGATTTGAACTATATTATTTGTATGTTGACTTCTGCAATAAAGAAAAGCCGTCCGTTATTTTGAAAGGTAAATATTAAAATAGTTTATCCCAGTAATAATTGCTAAAGCAGGGATATGCCCATGGGGAAGGGGGGATGAGGCAGACTAAATAACTGAAATTATGAGACATGTTATTTTAAATGGAAAAGAGGATCCTATTTTTTTTTTGGGGGGGGGGGACTTGGTAAAATAGAGAGGGCAACACACTTGGGGAGAATTGGCACTCCTAGCTATAAAAGTCGTCGGAAATTTTGATCAGTAAATATTTCAGTAATTAATTCTCATAATAATAACTAAATAAGGGATGCCGATGCGGGGGAGGGGGTTATGAGGCGGATTTTACCATTGAAATTTTTAATGATGTTATTTTAAACGAATTTTAATCTCTTTTATGAGAGGTCGTGTTTATTTTCGGGGGAGGGGAGTTCGTTAAAACTGTGGGGGGTCATCTTTTTTTTGGGGGGGGGAGGGGAGGACTTGAACCTACATCTACTTATGTCAAGATCAACAATTGATTAAAGCCCTCGGACATCTCTATAAGTAATATTTCAGTAATTTTTTTCTAATAATATTCGCTGCAGCGACGCTCATGTGGTGAGGGAGGTCACAGCATAGACCAAATTGTTGAAATTTTTACAAATGGTATTTGAAAATTTTCAAGTCTTTCAAGTCTTTATGAAACATATTAGTAAATCGCATTGTTATGGGGGGTGCCGTATAAATTTTTTGAGGGGGGTAACACTCATATTTATATCATCTGCACATTGCAAAAATTGTTCCTTTACATAATTTGCAAAAACTATAAAAGTTCAGAAATGCAAGTTCATTTTCATTTTTCTACAAAAATCAATGTTTTCCAAAAAAAAACGGAAATCCGAATATATGCTACCCTGATTCCGCAACCTATGTTTAATAAGTCATATAAAATAAAATATCGGATTTTGAAGGAAAAAGATATAACTCCGCTTGTTCCGATACCATTTCGAAAGAAAACGCAATCAGTATTTACTTAAAAGCTAACTCGCAATCGTTGAAATCGAAAGACAAGGATACGTCTTCATTTCTCGATCTCCGTAACTTACCTATAATGTCGGAAGTTCACAGATGTGCGGAATTATTCATTCAATCGAACAAATTCCTTCTTTTGGATTCTATCTGAATTTCTGAATGCAACAAGTAAATTCTCTTACGGTAACCCGGGTTTCAAGGTTTCAACTCGGCGCGGTGCTGCATTCTAGAAAACGCTTGTAACGCCAAAACACTCGAGGTACAATTTTTTTGCTCTGCAAAGCGCAAAAATACTCGAAAATTTTGCTCGTAACCAGAACAACGGAAAAAGAAATGAAAATCCGTGAAACGTCTGATAAATCTGAAAGAGTTGGCAGGTATGATCCACTCGTTAAGCACAAAGAATTATGAATAAATATGTATTTTTAAGTCATTATTTCAACTAGTTCTAAGGTAAGTCCGGTTCGACGATGTATAAGAGAATTGAAATCTGAATATCGTTACCCGCCGTAATAAATATCTATCGATATATTACGGTATACCGGTATATCGCCCAGCCCTAATCGTGATATATATCATGATATTTATTGACGAACCCTGGTACCATTCAACGCATTTGCGTTTATGAAATGCATAAGCATCTTATTTGATACTACCACAGGCGTTCAGAGTAACTCCGATGCTTGCCAGTAAACTTTGAGGCACTTTAATATCGCAATAGGAGACTGCTAGGCAAAGTGAAATAGAGCAACCAACATATTTCAAAGTGAACAACTTCGAGAAAAATTTTATACAAAGAACAATATATTTTTCATAAATTGTTCATTAAAACATCATACTTTGGTTTTTGGCTGTAAATTTGTACCTCCAAAAAAAAAGTGGAAACATTTCAAATACTTTTTTTATTGAGTAAAGTGAAAAAATGCCTTTTTCTAATAGTATACTTTTTAGTCGATTATTAAAAATACTTTTTATCAGTTGAATGATTAAATAAAAGAAGGTCTGAATAAATGAAAAGATAATGAAACAAAATAAAAAATAAATAAATAAATAAATTAGTTAATGCATGAGAAAAAATAAATGAATAAATGAAAAGTGATTGAATGAATAAATAATTGAGTTTAAGAATGAAATTATGTAAAGCATTTAAAAAATGGATGTGTAATTAATTAACTAAATGATTGAATAAGTAAACGAACTGAACTACATATTACCCTTTGCCTCATCCATTTGGCCCTGCAAGCACTCGACTACTCACCCAAAACATTAGAAGACGAAAAAGTTTAATTTTAAACAGGTAAATACTGCACAGAATATTAGTAGGTCTCATATAATATTTAAAATTCTAAGACCGTTTTCAAAAAATAATTATTTAAGCAACCAGTTTTTAAAATGTCAAATATTGATAACGTTTAACATCATTTACGTATTCAATCATTTATTAAACTACGTATGATAATGTATGATTTAAAAAATAATTTTATAATTAAATGAATTTAGATATTACACTTTGCCTCGCATGCACTCAACTAATCACACAACATATTTAAAATGCAAATAAGCTAACTATTAAATAAGTAAATAACTGCGCCGAATATTACTAGGTCTTCATTAGTATTTTAAATGTAAATATCAAGAATTTTACGTGTTATAGTAACAAAAATAACTTTAACTTACAACAAAATATGGTCCAAGGCTGCACTGTTCTCTTAAATTTTTAAAATAACTTTTCTACTCTTCATTTCAACAAAAAAAAGGAATATTGCACAGCTCATTTGATCACTTAATCTAAAAATATGGTTCGGGAACTGAATTTTAAGTTGTTGAAAGTGTTCTTCCTACATTGCTATATTTTATTTATTTTGCTGCATTAAAATTTTAATTAAAAAAATACTTTGCTTCAAATTTTTAATTGATTTAAAGTTACCCTAAACAGAAGGGTATCCCGACTAATAAATAATAAATATTATTTTTTAAATTTTTGATATCCATACAATAGTTTACTACTATTTCTTCCGTTTTGATAATAGGAAAAAATATAAACTTTGGAGGAAGATCAAATAGTCCAATAACTCAGAATTCTAATCAAATTATCGTTGTATTGTGTCACACTACAGAAATTTTTAAAACAAATGTTGATGTTCTCAGTAAGGGGGGTTGCAAAAACAAAATAATCTTCAGGAGTGGTAGCTTATGAAACATTTTACTGTATCAAAACAAAAATAGACGCAATAGTGAAGGAGTAATTCTTCTGTTTTAACAATAAGAAAAACAATGTACGAATTTGTTTTAAGGAGAATCAAAATTTCCAGTAAATCATGATTTTGTTCAAATTATAGGTGAGTTGCATTACATAACAGAAACTGGAAAACAATTGTTGAAATTATCTTTAAGTGCATTGCTACTTTGTAGGGAAGCAAACAGAAAATAATCCTTCAGGAATGGTAGCTTACGATACATTTTATGGCATCAAAACAAAAATCGCTCCTGTTAGAAATGAAAGTTGGACTTTTGGATCTTGCGATCAAAAACCAATTCATCATATAAAACATTTAATTGAGTTCAGAACACTGAAGGTTAGGAAGAGAAAATTCTTTCAGAGCGAATTTGACAGCTGGAGTTTATTTGTGATGAATGATTACCAGCGAGGGAGGGGGAAGACACTTAAGGGATTTTGTATCGGAATAGAAGTAGAAACTCGTTAGAAAATTTTCCTTTCTAAAACTCCATATAAATGTAATCTGAATATCGGCTTGTAAAGAAGAAGTGAGCACTTGTTTTAGTGTCTTGAAAAGAAAAACCATGTTCTAAGAAAAAGAGCTTGGAAATACACACCAAGGCAAATGATTTTTGTCAGAAAGAAAGCTCATTAAAAAATATTCACTTTTGGAACAAAGATTTAACAAGTGACGGGGGGGGGGGGCGTCCTTTATTTTTCGGTTTTAGTTACATCAAAAGTTCTTCCTGTATCCTATGACTTGGCTGAATATCCTTTCTTTCTTAACGAATAAATAAAACCTAAATACAATGCTGTTCAAAGAAACTACTTCTACGTTTCGAAATCTAAACTCTCAAACCAAAATAATACCATAACATTAAAATAGAGCTAAACCAATAACAGTGTAGTATGATTGACCTCTTTAGGTAAATCAATAAGTGTCCATTGAATTTAAGGGAGATGAATTTACTTTATCTACCAGTTTGTTGGCGTTCTCATCTTTAATATAATAGACATGCCTTCAGCTCGGTTATTCACTATTACAAGCAGACAAGTTCTAACAAAAATGAAATTGCACTCTCTGGATGTTATAACCGGGCGACCACTATTTCCCTTTATTTCTGAAGATCTCTCTTCTTAAATTGTAACATGAAACGTCTTCTAATGTTAAGCATATTTCTAGCTGAATTTCTTCTTGATGCTTTTTACCAGATCATGTGATAATTTAAAACAGTTAAAAAAACTTTTTCAATGATTTTTAATTGTGAAATTAAAACTTTATAAATGTCGAAGATCTGTTAATAAACTAATAATCGATAAATATATAAAAGAGCTGAAAAGAAATTTTTTCAAAGATAAAGCGTCTACAGTTTTAAAAACATGCAAAATTTTTTTTTTTTTTAAATTGTGTCACTTTTTAGTATATTTGTTTTTAACTTTTAATTGCTCAAAAAACGTCCCTAAGTGCCTGAGATATTCTTAATTTTTTTTTCCTTTATATATTTCAATTCTTTAATTCGCAATATTTAAAATGTATTTCTTGAAAAAATACTAGACATTAAATGGTATTAATTCTTTGACACTACCAATTAAATGTATTATCAGTCCACATGCTTTTGATTCTATTCTGTTTTATCCCCTTATTTTTCAAATACTCGTGAAAACGTTTATTGTCAGTGTTTTCATGTTATATATTTGATTTTTTTTAAATCTCAATTTTGTTTCGCATGTAACTGTTGCGTAGTTTAATTCTAAGCTGTTGATTTTCGAGTAGAATTTTTTTCACGTTACGTAGGACTTCAAGTTTTTGCTCTGACTTGATACTTGGCGATACTTTTTTTGCACAAGTGCATTTACTCGTCTTTTGTATTTTAATTTTGCCATCAAAGCAAAAACTGAAAGACTAAGTGTCGAGGGTAATAGGATTAAATGAAAAATCACAAAGCATAAAAGTCTTAAACATCACTGCGTTCTGCGGTATTTTGGCGTGGTGGATTTTTTTATAAACACTTCAAAGTAAAGGGATATTGTCTACTAAACATTCTTGAAGTATGGTGAAATCTACTTTAAATTTGTGCTAATATTTTATCAATTATATCTTTTTAATCTTGTTACTTTTAAGTGTTTAAAACCTTTCACTTCGTTGTTTGTAAAATATATTTGAACGAATTTATAAGAGGAATTTCGGATCTTACGTTAGAAGTTATCTGAAAATCTTAAACTCAGCAAAAAGTTCCAGTAAATTGTGGCAAATAATATATTTTTACGGTGAACCGCAAATAATGCTTGATTCATTTTCATTTTTCATTTAGCCAAATATTACCGGCATGTATAACACTTTTTTAACAATAGATTTAACATCACCCAAAATTGCATATTCTGTTTTTAGCACTTCAAATGGAGTTGGTACTCTAAAATATCTTTAAAATGTTTTTTTTTCTTCTTTGTTTCAATTCTTATACATTAAGAATATTCAAATCAAGGGTTTTCAAGTGTTTCAGAATTTATGTGTCTGTGTTGACGAGAAACAACTCAATCTAAATATTTACGGGGCAGGAATGTAGTAAAATGTACGTACATTTTGACTTACAAACGTAATTTTCTCAAAACGGCAATTTCAAAAACTCATTTTCATTTTCCAGAAAACTAATTAATATATTACTTTGAAATTTTCACCATATTTTATTTATATATTTTTAATTATACTGAAGGGAATTGTTTTAGGGCTCACACTTTGTCCGAAATAGCTGTTTTTATGCTCAAAAACGTTATTTTTCCATTTGAAAAGTGACTCTTCGTTAGAATTCAATAATTTATGCAATATGCAGAATTGTCTCGAAAAAAAACCATTTCAGAAGATTGTGACAGACACTGACAATTATAAGTTTCTATCTTTAAAAGCTTTTTCAGAAAAGCGTACAAAAAATTTAACAACTTAACATTACACAAATGCAGAGCACCTAAATCCATTAAAATAAATTTATCTTGTTATATTTTAAGCTACCTTGCTTTGTAAGATGGCACATAAGAGTTAAACCGTTCTTTTTTCAAAAAATCAACCGTTTTTACACAACAAATTGAAATGCTGACTTTTCGCATTAACCGGACACTTACTTTTTACACATGAAACTTTAATAAACATAAAACGCATGGACGTGCAGCTAACGTTTTTATAAGATTTATTTTTTACTTTTTAAATCTGTCTTGTAACCCCATATACAAGAAAAAAACTCCTAATTTTAAGCTTTTAAACGGAAAAGAAAGAATTCTAGTTTAATCACTTCTTGTATCAACCGGTACCACTAGCCTTTGCAAGGTTAGTCAGTTACTCAACGTAACTGACTAACCTTACAAAAGCTCCATCCTATCATAATGTAAATATATGTAAATATATAAAACACATCAGTAAACAATGCACAAACAATTTTACTGCTACACCCCTCCTCAAAAAAAATGTTTTAACGGTTAAAAACACAAACTGAGTATACCAATTTTCACTCCATTAACTGCTTCATAAAATCTTCATATCTAAAATTTCCTAAGTTGAAACATAGAATTCAGAAAATTGATTGAAAAAAATCCGCGTAAGCGTGTCCCGGTCTATCCTAACCATTATTCATATGTGTGGCATAACTTTTGTTTTGTCTAATGCAGTATTTCATATTTTATCCTCACTACTATTGTTCCTCTTCATTTTCACATTTTATATCATTCTCAATGTTTATCATTGACACGCGAGTGTTCAAATCTTAACTCTAAACCGTCATCTTTATTCGTTCAACGTTTCTCTAAGTTAAGCCTTTAAGTACGAGCATCATTTCAGATCGTGATCAGAAAATGGCGTACTTTTGTCGCATAAAATAAAATGTGTTTCACAAAATTTTTAAACGTGCTTAATACATTAAGAATTTACAATAAGGTAGTAATATAACTCAGTCTGAGGAAGAATAGCGAAAAACGAATGTTTTGACTTAGTAAGAAACAGCTACGAAAATGTTCTTTATTTTCAATTAACATGATTTTGTTTACTATGATGCAATAATATCTTTTGCAGAGTTCTCATGCCATAATCTCCGTGATTTCTGGTTTTTAAACATTTGACTCTAAAACTTCTTGCAGAATATTCTGTTAGAGGAAGGTCACGTATAATAACCAACCTACTATAAGTAGTATTGGATAGAAAACACAATGAAAAAAAAACTTTTTCAATTAGTGAGAATAAACTATATCGTCTGTCAACTGTTGGTAATAAAAATTCTCAGATGATTACGTTCAAAATTATAGGTTGCGGTTTTCTTTTAAATTTTAACATAATACAACCCTTTGTCATGCAGGTTGGTAAAATATAATTACTGTATCAAAACAAGTATTATTAAACCGACACGCAGTTTATTGTGGAAGACCTACATTCACAAATGGAGTGCAGTAGTTAAAAGTCCTTGCGTGTATATATTTTAAAATACTGCAATTAACAGTTATACACTGATGTCCAAAATTAAGGTCACAAACATGTTGAGGACGAGAATACAGGCTTTGCCCCAGAGAAATGTCTTATCCCTGATTCATAGTTTAACACATTTTGATACACCCTGCCTCTTAATTTTCAATTAAAATCTGTTCCATGTTGTTATGTTTTTAAATGTTGCAAAAAAAGCGCGCACACACACACACACACGATTGTTCAAGTGTGTGTGTGTTTTTTTTTTTTTTTTTTTCACAAAGCGATCGAAGGCTTTGTGGTCTGTACTTTGATTAAGCGGTTTATACATTTGTGCCGTAACACTGAGCATTGCTAATTGTATACTTTTCTTTAAAATAAAAAAACCTGTTTATGGTCAACACGATAGTCAATCTTCTTGTTTCATTGGATAAACGTTATAAAGAACATGGATTCATTATAATGCAAATAAAGTTTATAAATATTTCCGTAAATAATATTTAAATAATTTATTTTCCTCAGTAACAGAAACATATCACGTAAGAAACATCCGTTACTAATTCAAAAGAATATAATTTAATTATTTTTCTTGAAACATTCAAAAAAGAATTGCACTACAGAGAAGTAGAGTCAATGTTCTTCATAAATTTAATGAATGAAGCAAGATTCCAACATGTTAGGAGTCTTTGTTGCATCTTTTGGTAAATCAAACGATGAATTTATTAAAATGGGATTGCCCTTAAATATCTCCCCTCTTTTACATCAAACTGTATTTCACTTCATCTGTTAATAATTTTGTTATTAATAATTAGAATGATAAAGATATTCTCAGGCACACCGCACAGTGTGTAGGGTTAATACTTCAAATGGCTCATTAGTTTTCGAAACGACGCTATCAATTCTAAAGTATTGCACGCACATGATGGTAAGGGGGGGATATGTACTTGATAAATGAAGAATATATGAAAAAAAAAAAAACACACACACACACACACACACAAACTCATCAAGATTAAGAATTGTGTTAACTACATGATAATACTTGGACAGTTTTAAAATGGCGACAAAATAAGAAAGGATTTTTTTTTTTTTTTGTGAGTTACAGAATGCGGGATGTTCATTTGTTCTTGCAGTGCCTTGGGGGCACATTAATGACCTTGTTTATACACCCCCACTACCAAAAGCGTTTGAAGAACTAAAGATTAAGAACGCAATGCTGCAGTGATGACCATTACTAAGAGACGCTGAATGCTAGCAGGACGTAACACACATACACGCAAAAAAGATTTTTTGATTTAGACATTTTAAAACAACTGCACTCGTATTACCACGAGGTAAACATGATTCGATATTTTGATGAACTTGTGGTTATTTTTATATAATGCTTATAGTTTTACGTTCAAATACTGGTCACTGAAAAAAAATTCCGAAACGTTACCGATTATTTCCGTGGAACGTCGCGGGATTTCACATGTTTTCACTTATTCCATTGTAAAATCAAGTAGTTTTTTTTTTTTTAAGTGTCCTGAATTGCTTCAAATTGAATGAACGAAGACTACTCACTGATGTGAAAATAATGTTTAGCTACCAGTTTAAAGTTAAACTGAGTGTATTTATTAAGTGTATCGTCTTCAGTTCAATCACGGCGTACAGGTTGACTTAGCTCTCATTGAGAGTGAGTAAGTCTCTGAATAGCTAGCTGCAGCTTTGCAAGACAAGAATTGTGGGCAAGAGAGGAATTTGGTCCTTACTTGCAACTCTGCCTTAGCACTTTGGCTATGGTTGCATAGATGCTTCTGGAGCTTTCTTAGTAACTCCGTAAGGTTCTAATCGACTATACGAAACCAACCGACTTTCCCTTCCGGTGATATTTTTATATTTTTTAGCAAAATTCAGGCTTTTTATGGAAGGTTGCTTATTTTTAGCAGAAAATTTTCCTGGTTTTTTGTAAGATATGTTACTGGCAGAAATTAGGCACATCAGCCGCCCATTAACTTCCAGGTACGTTTCTGAATCGTTTTTAGTGTTGTATTATAGCGTTTCGAAAATAAGTGTGTCATTTGTAGTAACCTTGTATATTAAGTTGTAGATTAATCGCATGATCATACACACACAAAAAAAAAAAAAAAAAAAATCGCTACCTTATCAAACTAACACACGTGAATGAAGCGAGGCGATTTTATTTTTACCAATAAAGTAATACATCGGAGAAATCATCATTTTCTTCTGAAAAATAAATTTATTCCTACATCGCATTTTGGTATTCTGAATGTAACTTAATTTTTCACGCATATTACTTCTGCCGACAGCGTAAAAGATGACAAACAACACGAAATTTTGTGCCAAAATGGACTTTCTCGTTCTGGGTAACACCAGCTGTTCTCGCACCAATGACATCAATCATAGAATAAACAACAAAGATGTCGTAGATTACTATTTGATTTTGAAAATCATGCTTCGGCTCTGATAGTATGTTTTGCTAAGCTTCTTTTCTAAAAAGACAAACATTTCAAGAGAAGTTTATGTACCGGGTTTTTTTTAAGTATTTGGAAGAAAAATATATTGTATCAAAGCTAAACGTAATGGTTGTAACTTTATTTTTCTTTACTGATTTTATTTCCAAGAAGCAAAAAATACTCAAAATGAAATAATTTAAAAAAATTCTGCTGTAATTGTAGCTGAATCTAGTACTGGTGCTATAATTTTTTCCTCATATTTTTCAAACATCTGCGCAAAATGTCATACGAACAGTTTCCAATACGAAGTAATTCAATAATTAGATACACAATTATAGATAAAATGTAACATTATATATGAGTCCTTCTCTAGAAAAGTGGAGTTCTTTGTCCTAGGTTCATAGCAACTTTAGACAGATGGTTTCCCTTTATTTATTACATTATTATTTATTATTACTAGGGGACTCTTCCCCCTGCTCGCTAATGCTCACCAACCCACAAAAATTGCTTCGCAATCTTATTTAATTATCAAAGATTTAAATCGTCCATTAGAAAGAAACAGACTAAAAACGCCCTTTGGGTCAACAAGCACCCCTTCCCCGGGTTTACAAAATAACTTGTACCAATTTGCAGAGCCGTAAGGGCTAAGAGGCTCCTGAGCATTGCAAAACTGCAGTTTTTTACGTTTAAAAAGTAGCTTTCATATTCGTGGTCTCTAGTAATATATTTTGCTCTTTAGCTCGGGGCTTGAATTGAGTTGAGCCTAAGATTTTCCTTTAAAATCGAAACCCTTAAAGTTTGTGAATAAGAAAGAAGAAACATGCGAATCGAAAAGACGTAACTATGGCAACGGCAAATAAAACATCAATAATTGTAATGGAGGTGAGATTATTCTAACTTGATTATTAACGGCTTGTAACTTTTTTACCTTTAGAGATAGAAGCTTATTTTTTCGAACATAGGTCGATTTAGATCTGGAGTAAAAAAAACGCTCTTTCCAGTGGTGTCAAATAGAAAACTGTGGGACAATTCCTTTGCTTTATAGATTTAATGAAGAAAAAAGGGCCTAAATTTTAGATAATCCTAAAAAAGTTCGAGATAAAAACGCAAATAACTCCCGCCGTGTTAAAGTTAGAGCATTGAAACAAATTGCGTACAACGCTGCAAATTCTACCCTTTCCCCCCTATAACATCAATATGTGCAAGTAGTTTTTCACATCTTCAATAGGCAATATTAGACAACTTACGCGAAATGTGAGCATAGAAAATTAATTACGAAAAAGCTAATTCAAACTTTAAAAAATAAAACCCCGGTGCACACCTCAGCGGCTCGAAGTAATTTTGTGCAAAATTTCAAGGCTGTAGATGCTCTGGGGTTAGGGATTGCAATACCGGTATACCGGTATACCGAATACTGGTATTTCAGGCAATTTTGCAATTCCAAAATACCGGTATTGCTGAGGTAAAATACCGGTATTTTCGGTATTAGCTGAAAATAATAAACAGTTTCAACTAAAGAATGTTAAATTTAACTTACGAAATGTTTACTTATATTTTTAAATGTATATATTTCTTTTGCCATGCTACAGATCCAAACCCAATCTAATGACATAAAAATTTGGCTTCAAAATCACGAACTAATAGAATAACATTAAACTGGTTCAAATGACTCATGTCTCATGAAGATATTACCTCGCATTCGTTTTAAAGATAGCCACGTGAATTAAGTCCCAACTTAATAGAAATTTTCATATACCGCACAAAAAAAAAAAAAAAAAATGCACAGAAAATTGCCGCACGAAAACAGGTTTCAGGGTATGTCTTTTATTTTAAACTAGCTTACTACGCGGAGTAGCCCGAGTGCTTTTCAATGCAGTTTATCTTTTTTTTTGAACACTTAAATGAGTCAATTCTATCGAAATGACCGTAACAAATTGCATTCACACCACTCCCTACAGTGTAGAAACGTTCCTGGAAGTTAATGGGCAGCTGATGTGCCTAATTTCTGCCGGCAACATATCTTGAAAAAACCAGCACCGTTTTTCGCTAAAAATCAGTAACCTTCCTGAAACTAGCCATGAATCTGTCTGAATAATATGGAGATCTCAGCGGTTAAAGCCAGTCTAGAGCTTTCAAAGGAACTTCGGTAGATTTAATACAACTGATTAGAACCTTACTAAGAAAGCTCCAGTAGCATCAATGCAACCATGGCCAGCGCAATGAGGCAGATTTGCAAGTTAGGACCAAGCAACTCCGTCGCCTGCAAGGCTGCAGAGCCAAAGACTTATTCGCTCTCAGTAGGTGCTTAACCAACTTGGACGGCTCACGATGGATCTAAAGACGATACACTAAATAAACACACTCAGTTAATCTTTAAACTGGCGGCTAAAAGTATTTTTCGCACCAATGAGGAGTGCAACTTGATGCAGTTCAGGAAACGTTTTTGCAAAGGTACTTGATTTTACGGGGAAATAGGTGAAAACCCGTGAAATTCCGCAACGCTCCATGGAAATAATAAGTAACGTTTCAGATTTGTTTTTCAATGTAGGCTCAAACCTTCAAAAGACTTGAAATAGCACAGAAAATCAATCCTTTTCTGAAAAAGTAGCATCAACTAAAAGCGAAACAGCATGAGGCATGTTTTCCGGTCTCGGTCGTGTCCACTGGCACATGGTCTGCGGTTGAATCAGATGGGTGGTGCATAAATTGTCTTAATGGCTAAAACAAATGATTGTCTTTTGCACATCTTGTGGGACAACCTTTTACGTGATACTTCGAATACGAAAAACACTGTGCTGCCGTTGAAGGTTTTGCTTTCCCCAAGACATCAAAAAATGCAACAACTCTTCATATACATTTCATTCAGAAATAAATCATGGAATGTTTCTCTAGAAGGTGTCGTGGGGTTACTGAAAAATAAAAGCCAATCACTATTATCAGGCACAACTATATACAAAATAGTCGCCTTGGACGCAGTTACATTATTTTCAGATTAATTTAAAATCATCTTCAATGGCCCAAAAGTTAAACAGGTAGTCCACCGTACAGGAAATTAAGAAGGTGGGCGCTAATTTTTTTTCCCTCAGAGTTCCAAATTTTAGTTCCAAAATGCTTCGATAGATGGCGCTGCACATAGTAAACCGGTAATTCGGAAAAGAAAAATTGAAATTCACCAATTTTTTCTCCGATTGCGACATTATATTACAGCCGATGAGTGTTTGAAAACATTGTTTTGTTCTTTTGTTCATTATTTTCGAAAAATTATAATGTAATTTTCGATCTTTTTTTTTTAATTTACGGGCTAACAATCTGCAGCGCCATCTATTTGCAAAACTTTCAACTAAAATCTGGAACTCAGGGGTGTAAAATTTATGGCCAACCAAATGAATTGTATGCAAGAATTATTTTTTTATCATTTACCGTTCTCCTGTTATACATTTTTGAAAACAGTCATTTTCAGGACACCCTGTACATAGATAGTGAATGTCTTATTACTACCGAATCCCTTTTTGGTATTTTCCGTGCAGTTAATTCGGAAAATACCGATGAAAATTTATACACAACTTTTACTGATACAGTCTTCTTACTTGAAAAACTAAAATTAAAAGGAAGCATGCAACTTGCGCAGAACCCTCAGTGACTTCACTCAATCCCTGTGGCTTCGCAAGGGACAATTTCAGAAATGTTGAATAGCAAGAGATCCGTATTGTTTGGCTTCCTTGCCAAACAAGATCTACGCTTTTCGCTAATAAACAGTAACGTCCTTTGTTTAAAACATTTCTTGTGTTGGTTCTAATTAAAATATTTCCTGGTGGTTATAAGTTGCTAAGCATTTTCATGTGCTTGAAATCAAATCTCTTAAATTTAACGTCGATAGTTTCTCTTTGAAGAAACTTCATTTGGGTCAGTTTTTACAGGCTTTTCATTACGACCAAATTCATAACTATACGAATTTTATGGTTCAAAATATGAATTTAAACCCTTTTGAATCTTTTTAAAATTCTAAAAACCTTCTATATGATTTCCTGATCAATAATTTACCTCTGTACCAGATTTGGAAGAAATCCGACAAGAATTGTGGATTTGTATCAGGGACATACACACACACATGGAAAGTCTAAATACATTAAAAGGCTCAGAAAATTAAGTTAACCTGAGAGCGTTGTCTTATGCATGTCTGTTAGTGGTGCTGTTAACCTATAGTTTTTAAACTACCAAGCTCTAATTGTACTAATCGGTATCTTAAATTGAAATTGTACGTAAAAATCTTACCCTTTGCCGATTCTTTTTGGGCGCTTGCATCTTTAATTGCAGAGAGAGTTATTGAAATTGACTGAAGAAAATGCACAGTACTATCTAAAAGAAAACTCAATATATTAACAAAACTATTTACAGCTTCAAATAACAAATTTACAAATCGGACTCCATAAAAATCATTTTTTCGTGTTCCATCAATTCTATTTATTTTTATCGCTCGCTCAGTTCACTTCAGATCCGAAAAGCGGTGGACGGAAGGAAAAGCTCAAAAATAAAAGTTCAAGGCGAACCTTGATCAATTGCGACACTAATACAGGTTAGACTTCGAACTCCGTAGAAAATGTGTTACAATCAAGTGCTTTTC
Organism: Uloborus diversus; assembly: GCF_026930045.1. Lineage (NCBI taxonomy): Eukaryota > Metazoa > Arthropoda > Arachnida > Araneae > Uloboridae > Uloborus > Uloborus diversus. Next base: position 20,658,180 of record NC_072736.1, on the reverse strand, counting down.
ACCTTGTGTTATCAGACAAACGGTGGATGCTATAAAATATAAAATGAAAATTTCATACTGTTTATGATTTTATTTTTAAAATAAATATCAGCCATCTTCCATAAGTTTTTGTCAGCTTTTCATTTCCCGTAGAAACCACTCTTTTCAGATTAAATTTAATACATTAGCATGATGGTCAGAGAACATAATTTTAGTTTTTACCATTCGTTACCAAGTTCATTGGAATGCATTTCTAGCAAAGTAAATGCTTAAATATGTAACCCAAAATGTATCGTCTTTCATTTTTATTACCCTAATTAGCATAAGATATAGCTGGGAAGTAATTTTAAGAAACTTTTCAACTGATTTTTTAGGTATTCTTGAGTTAAATATTCATTTTGCCAAAATGGGAACAACTGTTTCTAACAGCTTCCTTTTATCAAATGCATTTGCAATTTATGGAAACTAAAATTTACAGCGTTTTAAATTTTATTTTCATTTGCCTCAAAACTGCACATTTTTGAAAAAGAAAAATAATTTTCCACATGAAAAGACTATTTCCCTTAGATATCAAGTCTCAAAACATTTATTGCTTGTTCTTTATGAGAAAAAATAATTTTGAAAAAGTTTACAAGCAATAAACTTTGATTTTTACGACCGCATAAACTTCAAAGCAACTCGCATGTATTTTAATGATCGCCATTCATATAAAAAAAACTTAACCTAATTAGAAGGTCATATTTATTTTTGAAAATGAAACTTGGAAAATGTACGTTATATCCTTTGACAGTATTACCATTTTATTTTTCTAGAAATGTCATAAATTGCAATGATTAATCACGAAAAACATTCTTCGAGTTCTAGTTCCATCTCTTATCTTAGTATATAAATGCATAAACGTCATTTAAATATTAATTTGGAATGAAAATTAAATTCTTACGAATACCTTGTTTGCGTCAGAGAACTGAAATGCAGTGTATTTAACTCAAGATTCGTTAAATATAGAAAATTGATGCAAAAGAAAGCTAAACATATATCTCACTAAAACCATCAAAATTTTTGCCATAATTAAACTTTTTTTTTCTCTCATTGTTTACAATGGGGTCGTTTCCAAAATTTTATTAGTATTTTTTTTTCTGAAAGAACATGCTTAAAAACATAGGATCTGACCATTTTTTAAATAATTTGTTTAAGTTTGATATTTTAAAAAAATTACTTAAATCGGCTCGCTTTCAATGTTTATGTTTCTGTCCGATGACATCACAAATGATGAAATGCCATTCTGTGTTGCTATTCACATTACAAAATATTTAATTCGCATCTTTACTCACGTGTATTGACAACGGTATGGTTGGTAGCAAGCGCAGAGCGCAATTTTAATTCGCTTCTTGATTATCATAACGTGGCATCGCGGTAAAAAGATGCGGCAAAGTGCATCAATTGTGACGTCATCAAGACCACGCCTTGTTTCAAAAATCAGACATTTTAAAAAATTAATTAAAAAATAACTGTTGGAAAAATAAAAGTATTTTCTGAGTTCATGTTTTTTTTTTTTTTTGCTTATTCTATCAACTTCAGTGACAAAAAGTACTACTTTTGACTCAAGGAAACAACCCCATTGACGAGAAGATTGAGGGAACCTTAACACGCAAAAATACAGGGAAATTTATTTCTGACTGAGTTACGAGCATTTACAATTGTTAATGATTATTTTGTTTTCTAATGAAGCAGAGCTTTTTGATCACCAAACCCTTCACTTACAGTCACACTACTCCTTGATTTGTATTTTTTCACTTTTCCACCACTGTGTTCTCAATCTACAAGAAAATTTTGATTTAACATATAAATGGACGTCCACAAAGCGTACCTCAAAGCCAAACAGTAGAAATTGTGTTTGTAAAAATATTTTTCCGGTTCGTGCAGAGGTTGGGAATCGCATTCTTATAACACTGATGAGAAATAATAGAGGACATGTGTTGATAAATTCTGATGGGTTCGATGAAGAATAAAATGACCTACTTTTTCTTCTCCTTCTTCTTATTCGGCACTACAGCCTAGGGCAGGCCAAGACTGTCTCAATCAGTTTCTTCCATCTCGCCCTGTCAGAACCAGAATTCCTCATCCACCGAGGCCAACAGTTTTTAAGTCTTTTTCACCACAGTCGAGCCATCTGATTGGTGGGCGGCCCCTCTTGCGCGCACCATCTGGATTTGTGGAGGTGACTTTATGGGTTGAGTCCCTACTACTTAGTCTAAAGAGGTGCCCCAGTCATCTAATGCGATTAGCTTTAATAAAGTGGATAATATCTGGCTGGTATCTAAATTACCTACACAACAGTAATAAATTGAAAATTTCCCTTTTTGGTGTTACGTTAGTCTGCCCCTGACGAATAGAAATTATGTTACGGTTTGATGGACAGGGGGAGTTTTTAAATTTGTGACACTTTGTAACAGGGAGAGGGTGTCAAATATGTTTAAAAAAATGATATCGTTTATGAAATTCCCGAATATGATTGTATTATTAATGTTTCAGATTCATTTCATTGTGTTGATTTTCTGGAGTTTTTTTTTTTTTTTTTTTTTTTTTTTGCAGTATTGAAGTTATTGGCGAAGGTTCACGAATTTCTAAACTAAAAAAACCAGTAACATTTGAGGCAGTGAGCAACAAAGGGATGTAAGTGGACAGTTTCACGTTTTGAGTAAAACGCGTATAAAGATAACTTCCTAGGTAGGCTTCCATTGATTTTTTTTTTCTAAATCATGTTATACAGTAGCACTCCCAGGGCTACTAGAACTATCTCTTGCCCCAAGACAGAGGAGAATTTCACCTACCCTTTGTACTGGTTATTATTTTTCATTTTTAATTTTGCCTCTTACGTCCTTTTGCTTCTCACTGTCTCATTTGTTGTTGAGGGCATGAGAAGCATTCAATTGAATGGGTATGCTTATTTGATTAAAGATATTTCACTGACAATTTCAAAATTTTGTGATGTTTATTGCTTTTTTTTTTCTTGTGTTTTCTATGCTTTGCTTAATTGATCTTTTAAAAAACATTCCACTTACAATTTGATTGTATTTTTTATGCTTAAATTATGCATTATATTTCATGATCAAGGCTCGGTTTTGAGTGCAACACTTTTTGCTCTCTTCATCTCTGGATTACAAACTGTTATTTCCTATGATTGTAGAATTGGTCTTTATTCTGATTTTTATTCTTTTTGTAAGTTTTTTTTTATTACTCATTGTACCTTCCTCTACATGCAATATTATTATTTTACTTTTATACGCAGGTGAATATACGCTATTTGAAATTCAACGCCGCGTAGAATTTTTGTTTAGATAAAACGAATTATACTACTGTCATCGTGTAATTTATTAATAAATAATATTATCTTTTATGTTGTCCAAACAGTCAATTCTTGATAACTGCTTTTTTTAGCATTTATAGCTGAAAATAGTTTTAAATGTCTACTCCCCTGGCCCTTTTTTTTCTACTTTTTATACAAACACGTTCAACGTTCTTTTCTAAATAACCTGGCACAACGTTTTTCCCCGTAATGATACACCTAAATAAACATCAAAACATAATTTATCAACAAACATTGTAAAAATCTTTATTAACATATAAAAAAATTAATCATTTTAACGTCACATAATTATGTCACCCTCATCTGGTGAGATTAAAAGACTATAATTTAGCATTAAAATATCTAAAATATGTACTTGACCGCGAATAACCACCGTAAAACAGACTAAAGTTAGAAGGGGGGGGGGGTGTTCGAGTAAGCAAAGCGTGGTTGTGCAAGTCGTTCAGTATTTCCTTTGGTAAGTACATATCTTCTTTTAATTTTGCCGTTACCAAAATGTACGTTTGTACAATGCAATGTTTATTGTGTGAAGACTTCACGGATTATGTTTAAGTTATGGTAAAAAGAACGTGTGATGTTTTTTTATAGATTATGAGTGAATTTGTCACTTCTCTGGCATCATTCCTACGGCCGTTTGAAAGCAAATAAGGTAGCCCTCTGAAAGCATATTTACCCCTGGTGCCAATGAAACTCAAAAAAGTCCAACCATTATTTATGTCTGCAAATACAAAAGTAACGACAACTGGTGAAATAATGAATGCTAAACTATACAGAAAATTTTTCTTTGGGAATTCATTAATCATATGGAGAATTTATTTACCATATATTCACTCACACATTTTTATCGATAAATTAAATTACGTTTTCTTTGTTTTCGCAACAAAAATTTCGCCATTTTGTGAGTTAAAGGCAAATGGACAAACCATTTTATAAATTTTATTCGCCAATTATAAACATTTCTCGCCGTCAAAATGATGAAAAAATTATTTTGATTAGCAATTCTCAACCTGTACGGAAAACCTCCCGCGTGACGTTTCAAAAGGACAGAGCGAGCATCAGCGGGTTCAAACTTATATTTAACTAAAATTTTATTATTTAGTGAAAGCTGTGGGAGTGCATAACGTTTTTTTTTCTTTTTTTTTCAAGAAATTTTTCATAATTTTAATGCAGATTGTTAGCTAAACTACTACACGACCTTTTGAGTCAAAATTCTCAAAAATCATTAAGGGGGTCTGGGACACATTTTGAAAAAAAAAGTATTGAACACTTCATAGTTTTGAAATTGTTTGCACTGATTCCCCATCTATTTTATAAGCAAAATCATAACATAAACATTAAAAAAATATATATTTAAATTTAATTATTTTTTTAATACGGTTGTTTTAAAGCGTTAACACTCAAAATATTCTTTGTCAATTTTCAAATTTTTTAAGCTTTAATTTTTATTTGGCGATTGAAAAAATACTATTTTAGTAAAAAAAAATAAAATATCTGAAGAAAAATTTTGAAGAATTTAACTTTTATTTTAAAAAATCACATTTTTTGACATTTTTTTTTTTTTAAATTTGCCGAATAAAAATGAAACTAAACTGTTTGAATAAGGTATGCTAAAAATGTCAGTACTTTACCAGTTCATGACTTATAAGGGTTCGAATGCAAAGAATCGGGAAAAATTGCGTCATGGAGAAAAACTCTTTTAAAGTTAAATATAATATAAGGTAACTGTAAGCAACAAAATTAATTGTATCTTTAGTTTTATTAAGATAGAAACAAGATTCAAACGTTTTTTTATGCGAAAAAAACAAGAAGTTTTTTAAACAACAACAAAAAAAAACATGCAAAATTTGACGATTTTTGTGTATCGCCCCCTTAATGCTACTTTATAAAAGTGGAGAACGAAATTAATTAAACTCATATATTGGGTCGAGAATGCCAAAAGGCCAATGTAAATGTTAAAATCACCAGATAAATAAAACTTTATTTTTCTTTACGTACGGGTAGGCATTCGATTCAAATTCACACATCGAATCTTGTTCCAAAATACCTCCTGACTCGAGAGATGATAAATTCTCCTCAACTACGAGATCTGACGTTCCAAAATACCGCAAGAGCACACATTTAGGCTTCGACCTCAGCAGCATAAATCATCATTACAGTGAGCAGATACAAAACATTTCCAGAATTCAGCGCGGAATGCGGCATGTCTCATCGCATTTCGAGGAATCCCTGCTTCATTTCCTGGGAAGACTATAAATTCATTTTATCATTCGTGTTTGCATTTCCGAAGGGAGAAGATATGTTTTGAACATTGTAACTTATCTTTAGGGAAAGATATATCTTTAATACCTTTTTTTTAAATAATGGAAAAATGTCTGTTTGGAAAACAACGAAGAAGTAGTTTTGTTAACATGACTGCGGTTCATCTCGTTTTAAAAACACGAACGGGTTTTAGCATGAACAGTTTTTATTTCATAGTTTGTTGCGTATGGGCCATTAAACAAAAAAATCAACCCTTTGTCCCGGACATGATGGTTCATATCCTCATATGTAATAGCCAATGATCGAGTGAGGCTCCTGACGTCATCAACAATGAAACTCATGCCACGGGATAATAATTTGATAATATACATGAAATACACCGCCAGCTCAGTCATTCAGCCGAGGACTACAGTTTCGTGCTTATTAGCACTCACCAGCCCGGCATAGGAGTGACTGAGATGGAGGTGGAAAACATCTTAAGGAAGGCAAGAGTGCCAGACACACTGGTAGCTAATACAATATTAGCCCTGACCAGACGAAAGATCGAAGCAATGGTTCGGTTCAACTCGAATACTGAAGGTAAGGCAGGTATATTCAGTAAGTTACCGCCCTATAGCCAGGGCTAAGGCAGAAATACATGAAATACACCGCTAGCTCAGTCAGTTCCAGCCGAAGACTGAAGTTTCGTGCTTATTAGCACTCATCAGCACGGCATAGGATAGTGACTGAGCAGGAGGTGGAAAACGTCTTAAGGAAGCCAAGAGTGCCGATCAAACTCGTAGCTATTATAGATTTAGCACTGACCAGACGAGTGACCGAAGCAATAGTTCGGTTACCAACTGGTTAGTAAGTTACCGAACCGGTAACTTACTGAATATACCATGCCCTGCCATCAATATTCGAGTTGAATCGACCAATTGCTTCGGTCACTCGTCTGATCTGTGCTAATTCTATGTTAGCTACCAGTTTGTTTCGCACTCTTGGCTTCCTTAAGAGGTTTTCCACCTCCAGCTCAGTCCCTTTCCTATGCCGGGCTGATGAGTTTTAATAAGCACGACACTGCAGTCCTTGGCTGGAATGACTGAGCTGGCGGTGTATTTCATGTATTCCTGCCTTAGCCCTGGCTATAGGGCGGTAAGTTACGGAATATAATTTAATAATATGTTGTGGTAAAGTTTAAAATGCAGAGAAAAGCGTTATTGCGACAAGGCAGAACTAGATCCGGTAACTTTCAAGGGAATGATGAAACGAAACATTGATCCACAATGAACGCTATTTACTGGAGCTTAGGGTTAATTAAAATGGAGTTAGGGTTAAAATATCACCAATCAGGCAATGGCTTCGTTCAAATGTAGAAGCAATTTTCCCCCGTCATACCTTGACGTGCGATTTTCTAGTATTTCTATAAAAGTAAAAACTTTAAAGGGTAATGACGACATTGTTTGCTTAAGAAATTACACATACGTTCTGTCGCCTGAGAGCAACAGCAAGACATCTAATCCTAAGAATAACACTAACATATCATACTGTTGCGCTGAGGTGACGGTTTGTAAACTGTTTAGCAGAAAACGTTTGTCATTAATATTTTGAAGTATTTTTTTTAAAGGAAATATATGAGGTGTTACGTTCGGGACAATATGACCCCTTTTCCGTGGAATGGCTCGTATCTCAGAGATACACTAAAAGAGTTCATTTCGTATCACAGCTTCACTCTAGATAGCGTTAAGAGCGTCTGAGTTTAGCTATTCTTTCTCCACGCCTAGATCTACATGTAGTCATCAGTGGAACCTATCGTAGGTAGCAGTCTGCACACCAGCTGATTGTATCGGAGAGATACACCTGACTTTTCAAGTAAGTTTTCTGCTGCATTCAATTTCTTATTTCATTACTTAAGGCAATTTTAGTCTTTCAGAGACACTACTTATGTTCTAATACTAGATTCCCCAGAGAGAATTAAATGAGCGGAAAAAAATTTAAATTTAATAGCGTATCTTTAAAAATGCGCACTACCTTTCATGATTTAAAGGTGGTTGCACCCTCAGGCAAATTAAGCGTTTATCAGAATAATCCTCATATATATAATAGCGAATTCACTGATCGAGTAACGCTGACGTCATCAACAATAAAACTCGCGCCGCAGCATGATAATTTGACAATATTTTTTAGTAATATTTGACATGCAGGGAAATGCTTTATTTTGACAAGGCTGATCTGGATCCGGTAACTTAACTGTTTTACTGGTAAGACTAATTTAAGGAGAATGAAGAAACGAAAAAGTGGCACAACAATGAACGCTATTAACTGGAGCTTAGGGTTAATCCACTGGAGTTCGAGTTAAAATTTCAAGTATAAAAATATCACCAAGCACACAATTGCTTCATTCAAATGTAGAAAAAATTTCACCCGTCATACCATGGCGGGCAATTTTCTACTTTTAAAATGGTTTTAAATCAGTTTTGAATTTCAAAAAAAAAAAATGGGCTCTTGAAGCAATATTTCTTAAAGAGCGCGTTTCAAAAGGACGTGCAATGAACTGGCTTAAAACCAGAAATAGGGATAAATGATTATACTGCCGTGCTAGGCACAAACGTGGTATCTGCACGTTTCATCAAAATTGAGTTACGGTCACCAGGTGGTGCTTTATCACCTATTTCACCTAAATACAGTGTTTTATGGAAGGTCATTTAGTAAACATATATATATATATATATATATATATATATATATATATATATATATATATATATATATATATATATATATATATATATATATATATATATATTAGGGTGCATCATTTGCCCAACTAGTCTAAAATTGTTTTGTCCCTAATTTAAAAATGTTCTCATACCACTAGATAGTATTCCTGTAAATTTTTATGAAAATCGAAATTGATTTAGGCATCCCACCTCAAGAAAGAAGTTTCTTTTTAAAGGTAAATGAAAAATTATAACATCAAAAGTGACTCAAAGTGAAATACTGGGAAATAATTTCTAATTTTTTAATTTACATTGTACCTGTGTTAACTTTAACTGTTATCATTTTTCAATCACTTTCCATAACATCTTTTGTAACTGTTCACTGTTCAGGTTCACTATTTGTTTTCAACTTTCTACATTTTCTTCTATCATACAACTACTAATGCCAGTTCTTTAAGTTTTCTTGTTATTCTATGCATATGTCTTGTAAACCACTTAAATAAATTAATCTATTCTATTTTAATTGATAAGGTGCATTAAATTTTGAAAGTAATATATTTTCTAAACTTTTAATAAACATGAGTGAATCATCTGCTGTTAAATCAGTGACATTTTCTCCACAAACAAAGCTTTGTTCATCTGTACAAAAGGTTAAAGTCAAAACCAGACAATCGTTTAATGGTACTTGGACTTGGAAGTGGAATAACTCAAGAGGACTCAGAATTTAAAGGTTCACGTTTGCCCACTAGCTTGCAAGTGTTTTGCTGCTTGATGTATCATATTGAGAAAGGTGCCGATCAGAATCTTACCAAATGGGAGTCTTCAAAACTTGTCTTGTCAAAAATATCTGCTTTCTATGCAAAAGCAAACATTCCAGTGATTACTGAACGTAAATCCTGTGAGGAAATACTAAAACTTCATGAAGGAAACACAAAATTAAGAGCAATTCCTCTTCAAAGAAGAAATACAACAAATTCCATTAATAAAGTAAAGAAAATGGAAGAAGAATCCGCTAAAACATTTTCATTATGACCTAAAATGTAGAATGCCTTATAAAAAAATCCAGAAGATTTAGCTTTTCTTTAATCTATGAAAAGTGATCGTCTAGCAACCTTTGGCTCACACGATAAAATATTACATAAAAAAATTAAGCGTCGGTAAATGCTTGAAACATCAAAATAAGCATTTTATGAAAAAATAGCCAAGGAAACAACGAACTTCAATACAAGTTTTAATTCAGCTATTACTGATGAAATTGAAAGAGATGAAAATATGATGTAAGTGATACAAGTGATGAGACAGATCCGAGAGATCAGATTTATAATGCTTATAATACCAGAAATCATGATCGTACAATACGAACTGGTACATATGTTTTTATTCCACATGATATTATAAAACGACCTGAAATTATGCCATTAGCAACACAATTAAAAATGACACCAGCACAGCAAGCTTCATACACTAAAGGGTTAATAGCAGAAGCTGGTGGTTATTCATCCAAAATTTCAGCATCATATGCAACAAGAGACAGAGCTAGACGATCAAGTGTCAGAGACATTGCCAGAGCTTGTAAGGATCAATGGAATGGTTATGATTTTGCAACTTTGCACTGGGATTCTAAACTCTTACCAACTTTGACAAATCAAAATATTGCAGAAGAAAGGCTTGCAATTATAGTGGGTAATTCATATGAAGTTAAGCTTCTTGTTGTACCAACATATCCACCAGGAACAGACAAAAAACCAGAGATATCATTGCTAATTCAACAAGTACTTTGCTAAATTCATGGAACTGTTCTGACTTAATAGTTAACATGTCGTTTGACATAACTGCTTCTAATACAGGACATATAACTGCAGCATGTGTAGCTATTCAAGAGCGTTTGGGTAAAGCTCTCCTGTGGTCAGCTTGCCGTCACCACATTGGAGAAATGATATTGTCACATATGTTTGACGATTTAAAAATTGAAGCATCAAAGTCACTAGACGTAACTGTGTTTAAAAGATTTCGCAAACATTATACATTACTGCAGTTTGTGGAAGAGAGTGACGCTGATGTACCTATAAATTTATCCAAATTTGATGACAGTTCATTCAGTGAGTCCGCAAGAAGATTAATTGACTAGTGCAAAAACAATGTTATCAAATTAGATAAATCAAATGTTGTGTTTTGCAGAGGTGATTACTTGGAATTTGTTCAAATTTGTCTTTTATTCTTAGTAAACGATCCAAATGAGATAACTGTAGCCGACTTTAAACACCCAGGAGCTTTACACAAAGCACGATGGATGGCAAAATTAATTTATTCAATCAAAATTTGCTTGAACATCAAATCCAAGACCTACCAACTGGAGCAATAACTACACATCAACAAGTTTTAAAATTTAGAAATTTTGTTACATGACTTGCAATTCTTTCATTTATTTATATAAAAATGAATGTTTGTCTGTATGTCATCCATGAACTCAAAAACTACCCGGCAGATTTGGCTGAAACTTTCACCGGTACTGGGAATGTTTATAGACCAGTTGGAAAAAAACCGATTGATAGTTCCTTTTCTATTCCAATTTAAGTCACAATCCATTGGATAAATACAAATAAAATTATCGGCTGCAGAAATTAATTCTCGTGAAAGATCTCATTGATAAGAAGTTAGCTGTTGCCATTTTTCTTGAGTTTGAACAAATAAATTCTTTCTTTGTTGTTTTATGGCTTTTCATGCAATGGGAGGATTTAACTGCTTGAAAAAGATAGCTCACTAAACTTTTCTAACAAAAACATTCTTCTTAGTAAAAAAATTTTAAACAAAATCCCCTTCCTCCATGTTTGACGTTTTAATCCCAAAGGAAATATTTATAAATTAACTAATTGCTTTTCGGATATTATTTTTTCCTGTTTTAGGATAATTACTAAATGTATGCTTGTAGACATCATTAAACATTATGTTTCAACTTTCGACATAAAATTATACATTATATAGAACTAAGCACCATAAGATTAAATGTATTTTAGTTCCAGAAGGCAAGGCAGTTTTGTTTTATTAATCAGCTGAAAAACTCGCATGTGTAGGTAAGTTTATGATGCATTTAATTTGTTTAGGAGCATCTCCGAATTTTGTATTTCATTTTTTTCCTAATTTTACTAAGTGAACTTACAACTCAGAAACACTAAGTTTCATTTGAATTGGCATTTTCATTAGTTTAATCAAATACTGTATCTTGTTTAATTAATAAGATATTTTCTTCACCAGTTCGCTGCTTATTTTAATAACGAATGCAAATACGATACTTGAGGTAATTAAAAAAAATTTAACATTAGTTTTGCCGATAGACAGATAACACAGGGGAACAGTGATTTTGGTGCTGGTGTTTTTGTAACAGATTCCGTATAAATTTGGTACCCTGAGTTCAAGTATGACATCAGTTTTGCCCAGAAGCTCAAATTTCCAAGATATAATATTTAAATATACATAAAGCAGGTTTAGGTAATATCTATAGATCAAATAAAACACAAAACAGGGATTTTTTATTCCTATTGCATTGTATAAATAATAAGAGATTGATTACCAAACAGTTCCTCTTGAACATGGATGCCTCATTTTTAAGAGAATCAAAATGACTAAATTTGTGGTAGTCTTACATAAGAAAACTTTACCTTAATTTTCTTTCATTTTCTTTAGTGTTCTCCTGTATTTATTGACCTTTTTTACGTGTACTTAAGTATGGGATATTCTGCCTCCCAACAAATATTTTGAACGAGTGGCAAAACACCTCAACACCCCTGAAATGGTGGTTCCCCATCAATGTTTATGTTTATAAGGTTTGACTTCAGACGAACCCCCAAAAAATGTATTTTGGGTCACCCACTACATTAATCGGGAACTAAAAAATATTGTATACAAAGATCCAGCTCATCACACGTTGCGCGAAGCGAATATATGCAAACCAAGAACTTACAAATTGACCTTAACTTGTTGAAGCGTTATTACTGAACTTGTCAAGCTTTTACTGCATCTGGTGAATTTTCCTTTAAGTTACTAAACTGCAGGCCGACAATAGGGTAAATATGCCAGAAGCAATCCTTGTTTAAGAAGCCTACACTTGCTTTAGAAGTGCGCAAAACGTAGTTAAAAATGTTCATTGTGTGTAAAACAGCAGCAGTTATCTAAAGAAGTGGAGCTGCTAGAGAAAAACTAATTTCATATTTCGATTCAGAGCTCCAAACATATCTAAAATCAGTTCTCAAACTCTGGGCACCAAAGAAAAACATCTTTTTGTTGACCTGTGTAATAAACAACTCTAAAGTTTATAATAATCTAGTTTTATTATTATTCTTTCTAGTTATTCTTTCTAGTTTATTATTATTTCTAGTTAACAAATTATCCTCTACAGATAGAAACGAAATCTTTTCTTGCATTTAATAATGCGCGTTTGTTATCGTGGTCGAATTCTGCGCATAAGTGTAATTCTATACGCTTGGTTCCCGTGCTTAGATGTGCGGACAATATCCTCATTTTCAGGGGAAATTGAAAACTCGCTTCGAAAAAGATGGCATCATACTTGTTTGTTTTATCAGGGTTTCTGATCATCTTTTCGTTTGTCGTTCTTTTAACTATCTTCTTGTTAAAACTGAATGTATTTACTTTTTTTGTAGTTAATTATTGGCATTGTAATTGACTTTGCGTATTCATTGCAAATATACTCGAATGGAACACCTATTAAGCCAAATGGCAGCATATAAGAAACTCTGTCGTTGCAGAATGGTTCTGCGCAATCCTTGGGGTGTAGTTCTGCGCGGTAAGAACTATGCAAGATATTTATGTGCCACTAGCACGAATATTTACTAGTATATGTGAATGTATGGCGTTCAGTCAATAAATAAAGAGACAGAGGCTATAAAACAGATTTTGTTCGACGTCCTTCAAAAATTCTCACTTCAAAAAGTAGTCCAGCGGTGTTAAATCGCATGATCTTTCAGACCAATTCAAGGGTCCATTACGCGAAATTATTCGTTCACGAACGTTTCTTTCAGTAAATCAATTGTGACACGCGCTGGTGGCATGTTGCACCACCTTGTTGTCTATTTATGATGAAATGGCAAACCGAACTGAACAAAAAACGAGTGTACGCTATCAAAATGGCACACATATCAAACAGTGTTGCCAACTTAAAGTTCTATACCTCTAAAAAGAACACCCTTTACCATCCTCACTTTTTACAAAAGAAATTTGAAAGCAAAAATAACAGCGTTAAAGATAATGACTTGAGACATTTGCTATTTCTTCATTATACACATGAGGCTCATTTCGAACAAGATCCAACAATAATGAAGCATCGAGGATATCGTTTTTATACTTCACTTCTCAAGAAGAAAAAAAAAACTGCAGAGCACGAGACGTTTTCTTTTAGGCGTATCGTTACTAATGGAATCATCACTTGCTGGATAAGAGTGTATTACAAATTTGAAGAACTAACGATGGTAATCATTGCTGAAAACGAGTGATAATGGACTGAAATAATGAAAAGGCTGCTTATTACATCGTTTATATATCACTCGTTGTCTTCTGAAATCAAGCTGTTTGAGAAACACAGAACAACTTATTGAAGTATTACCTTTTTTTTCGTCACTTTTCAGACGAACGCCTGACAAATTGCTTCTTCATAAATGATGTAGTGCCGATTCTTTAATTTGCCATGCATACTATGTCGCTTTGAAATTTGTGTAAGTAAATTCTGTTAATAATAACAAGCAAACAAGTTGATCACAATAATCATTTTAAATATGTTCAAATTTGATAGGCTAGGCTAAAGATAAGACTAGATATGGGAAAAGATAAAATAACTACTCTTAATTGAGTAAACATATTTAAGAAACATTATGTACCATTTCTAGAACGCCAATTTCAAAACTATTCAGGTTTCACGTTTGGTAAAAAAGTGAGGTGAGATTTCCGCCTCTGATAAAAAAACTTTAGTGGGGTGTTTTAAATTTGAAAAAAAAAATTCTTTCATTTTAGTTTATTCTATAAACATTTAATTGAACAAAATCATGTGCAAATTACGAACTTATTTGAAGTTAAAACTTATTATTTTAGCGATATCGGCTAATTGTTTTAAAGGTAAATCAGAACTAAATTAATTTTCAACGTCTGTTACTCAGACAATATTCATCTCCAACTCAATTGTTTACTATATAATGCACTAATACTCTCAGTGTTTACTAAAAATTTATCAATGCAGCAAGAGAAAAAATGTTCGAAACTGGCGATTTAGCCGATGAAAGCGTTTTGGTGTAGCAAGGGTGCAAAATGGGTTGAAAATGCGTTTTATTTAGCGTTTGAGTATCCAATAAACCAGAAGAATAGAACGATTCTGGATCTTTTCTTCATGTTCCTTTGCAGCTAAATTCCAAAATTCTTCTGTTCATTGATGACAATAAGACAGCAGTTGAAAATTACTGCAAGCCATTTCATTTATGCTAGCTGTCCTCAAGAAAGAAATGTGAAAGTACATAAGAAAGGATGAGAAAATTTTCAACATTTTCATCTTATGTCCGCTGATATTATAAACCTTAAAAAGAGCACAGACGGATTTTGGCTAAATGTGATTTCAGAAAAAGTAACAAGAGTCGCAGAATCCTCCAACAAGCGTGAGCGCTGCTGCTGATGCTGGTACACTCTCTATTCAATTGTAGTATTAAAAAGATATTTACAGATACATTTTTTTAAACAGATTTTTAACAGAACTTTTTAAACAAATAGTGTAAGTAATGGGAAATTCAGTATTATTTTAACATGACCTATTTTAATATGACTCTATAAATTAGCTTCAATACCGTAAAATTTCAGCGGAATTAAAAAAAATTTATCCGCTATTAGATGAAAAAAAAGAATTGATAAAAATTATTATTGCATGTAATATTTTTCATTCCTTTGGATCACACATAATTTACGCAAACACAAAACGTGTTGTATACTTCTGATTAGCATTAAAATTTGTATTGTACTCATATATATATATTCATAAAACCCGAAACTTTTATTGAAAGATTTTGCAAAATTACATTTTTTTTTTCATTAGCTAACAATGTCTGGTTGCTAAAACATGTCTACGTATTCTCGCTTCAAATTATGTCTAATATGAAAGCGAATATGCACATTGCAATTCTTAATTAACAAGAAAATGCTGCATCAAGAAAGAGAGCTAATTAAAATAATAATGCTTTGAAACTTTCTTTTCTTTCTAAAATTTCAATAAGCTTACATTCATAATTGAAGCATCCATTAAAAATTTCTTCTGAACAAATACGAGTTTTTTGCGTTCATTTTAAACTAATTTTGATTTAACTATCAAAATATTTAATTATCAAAGGTTAAAATTGTTTGAAGAATAACAGCTTTTGCCTCAAAATGAAAACTTTAACTTTGCAAAACATGAATGTTCCTAT
The DNA here is from genome assembly GCF_026930045.1 of Uloborus diversus. Taxonomy (NCBI): domain Eukaryota; kingdom Metazoa; phylum Arthropoda; class Arachnida; order Araneae; family Uloboridae; genus Uloborus; species Uloborus diversus. The sequence goes on along the minus strand of NC_072736.1, from coordinate 20,642,428 downwards.
TAATTGGAATTCACAAAACAATGCATTTAGGCGAGTTTGTTTTACTTATTTTCCAATGAAATACCAAAAGTCAAAAGAAGAAATTACAAAAATCAGTTAATCAATGATTTGCTATATTTAGACAAAGGCGAGTCATCTTTCTGAAGTATGAATTATAACCTCTATTTATCATTTTCATTTTATTCGTTATTTTGGACCGACTTCAAAAAGGAGGTTTATTATTTCACCTTGCGGCTTTTTATGTATGTTTTCATATTTCTCCAAGAATGCTGGACAGATTTTAAAAATTCTTTTTTTATTTTTGTTTGGAAGGGAATACTTTTCAGATGGTCCCATGTAAATTTTGCCTGGATCTGATGAGGGATCTCGGAGAAATCTAAGAAACTTTAAATTTCATAAGTTGTGGCTACCTAGACCAGCTTTCGTCATCTGCGCGTCACGTCACAGGTCACGTGGTTTTGACCTGAACGTTGCATTTTTTTGATTGGGGAATCTTGTCTTGAAGAATATTTAGTTCTCAGGCATCGGGGTGTTTCATTTTCACGGTGCCGTTTGCAAATTTTAATTATAGTCTTACTAATGTATTTATTACTTATGTACCAAATTGGAAAATTAAATGTATTTTGCTACAAAAATAGTTGAATTAATTAATTTAATATAAAAAATTTTTTGCTAATAAATAATTTCATTTAGTCATTGAGGTTTTTTTTTTTTAATGTTTCAGTTTTGAAATATATTTAGTGTTTAATTCAAGGGAAATTAATGACAAAAATCCACTCCCCCCTCCCCCCGCGGACGATCAAATTTATATTCCTTAATAAATATATCGTAAATGATGTCCGATTTCCGAAGTTTGCAAGCATTCTAGATTTAATATTTCATGACGCCGTCAGTTTAATTTACAGTTATGGCAATACTAATTAACAGACTTCATTGCTCCCCAATTATTAGAAGACGCCTGGACCGATTAGGAAAATTCTTTTTCTGTTTGAAACGGTATACATGGTCCTATCCAAAAGTAATGAGGCTTCGTTTAAAAAGACAGATGTTTTGAGATGATCGGTACAACTGACTAAAAGTTTTAAAAATAGTCACCTCCTGCAACTATGTACTGCTGTAGGCGACTTTTCCATGGCTCAAGGCATCCCTGAAGTCCTGTTCCGGGATATCTGCAAGGTCTGCCTTGAGATGGGCTTGGATGTCTTCGACGGAGTCGAAGCATTTCCTTTTCAGGGCTGATTTTAATAATGGAAACAAGAAGAAGTCAGGAGGCTACAAGTCTGGATTGTAGAAATACCGAACATCATGCATTCCAAAGTGGAAGTGTCATGGTATGTGCAATAATTTCGTTAGGGTATTTCATTGACTTGCAGATTTTCAGACGGAGTTCTGTCACGGCTATACGGTATCGGGATGAAGCCCTAGATCCCATGTGAGTTTGTACACTTTTTCGTTTTAATAGTCAATAATAGAGCTGCCATCGTTGACGACTACTGTAAACCCGTACAACTTTAGACCCCTTTATATGTATTTTTCTTCGTATTTTCATTATTCTTTGCCAAAAAAGGTTGAAATTTTAACCATACACTACCATACACATCTATGGAGTGACGCTTTGAAAAAAATTCTACATTACACACAAAGGGAGGGGAATTTTTTGTATAGTGGCATAAAGTTTACACGTGGTGGTGACAACTTTAGACCACCTCATATTTCCCTTGATATGCACCGCTAAACCGCTCCGGTCTAAAATAACAATGCATAGACCATTCTGTTCCAATCCCGTACACTGCAAAAATTTAAAAAAAAATTGCTCTTACTTTTTCCGATTTATAAATTTTTTTATACTTTTTGAGTCAATTTCAAGTTTTTTTTAAATAAAACCAATTGTGAAAAATGCAATACAATCGAGCCCGCTTAATGGAATATCGGATAATGGAATATCCCGCTTAATTTAATAAAATTCCCATGTACTACACCGTTGATGTGTGTTATTTTTATCCCGGATAATGGAATATCCCGCTTATTAGAATAATTTTTCCTGGCAAATTGCCTATTCCATTAAGCGGGCTCAACTGTATTTTATTTCGATTTATAAATATGAACGTTAAATAGTATGAAAAGCAATTAGTAGGTACCTAGTTTTGGATTTTATTTTTTACAAGAGCATTTTCGTTTATTATTTTTTTACACGGGCAACAAATTTTGTCCCAATCGGGTAGGTTTCTTCGCTGTCGCAATATCTTTTTTGTACCAAATGACATCGGAGGAATGAGACCAACACCAAAATGTACCCGATTTTGCCATTCTTGTTGAAATTTGGTTGCTCCGGATTTTTTGGATCATCTTTTCCGTCCAGCCGCCTATATACTTTCTTTACCCAAGATTCATGTCTGAAACCAAAGAAATCCCGAAAACTAAAAAACTGATCAAGACAATGCAAAATTTCTCTCAAAATATTGGCAAACGATAGTGAAAATGGGAGGTCCAAAGTTGCAACTCGAATTCCCGTATTTTGTTTACTTCGAAACGACAAGTAAACAAAGCAACATCAGAATTCGCCGATAAGGTTAAATCATCTTTGACACCAAAGTAATAAAATAATAAACTTACCTTCGGAGAATAATATCGGCAAATATAGGTTTCGAACGAGACTTGAAGAGCTGAAGCAAAAATTTCAAAAAATCTCCCAACACAAATGAATGTTGACACGAGAATGATAACACTGGAGCTTGGGGTAAACAACATGAACTTCGCTGGACAATATTTGCGAACCTACTGAAATTTTTAAAGACTTTAGCTTTGCTCCAACCACCACTACATGGTATATACTACCAGATTCCTTCAATGATCTAAAGTTGCAACACTGGTCTAAAGTTGTACAGTTTTACGGTACCTGGAGAGTGCAGGTATTGAGGTATTGCGTGTATGGACTGGCCAGCGTACTCGCCCAACCTTAATCCCATTGAAAATCTTTGGGATCACTCAGCCATGCTGTCTGCACACGTCTCTCACCCGCAACCACTCTCACAGAGTTGGAAACTGCATTACAGGAGCAATGGCGATTACTCGACACTGTGGTGGTTGATCACCTCATAAAAAGCATGGACACATGCTGTAAACTTTGTATGCAGATGTTCGGCACTCACATACTCTATTAATGTCATTTTCAATGTTTGTTTGAGTTTAAACAATATTTTATAAATGAATCCAATATGACGTCATCTCATAATTTAAGAAAATTCACTATTGTTTTCATTTCTGTATGTAACTCTTTGTTTTTTTTCATACCATAAACATAGTTTCTACTTTCCTGCCGCATTTTGTGGCAATCAGTATTTTTTTTTAATTTCACATTTTACGTCTTTGTGCTTAACTTTTGGCAGTGAGTGTATTTCGCGATGTTCAGTTTCGCTATATATCTGGAATTATACACATATTTTTCGCTTAGATGTTCACAGAAACGACATATCAGACAAGAAAATTGCCATGTGAAATTTGTCATCCACATTTACCACTAACTATAGCTTCTACTCAATCCTTCGATTCCCAACTAATTAATATAGACAAGTCTTTCAGAATACTAAAATGATTGTGAAGACGATGTTTTTTAGGATGAATCATACTCGATCAAAATTCAACAGCTTCTAACTCTAGTCACAGTCAGATATCTCTCTCAAGTCACAAAACGTGTAAATATTGCATCGCTACAATGTCATATAGAAAAGGTGTAATGTTAAGAATACTTTAAAACACTGGTTCTATGAAACAACATCATGAATTCTCATACTTCATGCGTGAGGAGTCTGTTTCATCATACAATAGAAGCCGTGTCAGTTCTCAAAATCTTTCTAATTGAACTGCACATCTTTGGACACCTTTTTGCAGACATAGTGTGATCCTTCGATATAACTTCCATTCTTTCACGGGGCAACACCATCGGCGGTGGCTTTTACCACGAGAATTTTAAAACCCAGTTTCCTCACCAGATGGAGGCACCTGAACTCAGTTGGATGCAAAACTGCACGCGGAGTTTAATTTTACACGAGCACTCCAAGACAAACGAGTACTCAAAATATCTTTTACATGCCGCATAATCATACGACACGGACACTGTCGATATTCTGCATCTTGAAAATCCACCAACTGAAATCAGGTTCGAAACTGCACATTTGGGCATAGGACACCAACGTCTAACCACCACACAACTCTGTCGGCCAGTCCACTACTGAAGGGAAATCAGAAAGTGCAGCCACATTGCTTCAAATTTTTTATTCAACTCCTTTCCACAGCATTTTATTCCTGGTTTTAATGGTCAAATGTTTATTTTTTGTTTATTACAGGCTTTAAGCACGGACATTTGAAGAAAGTAAACTCATTAAACCCCATCGTAGCATTACATTTCAAAAACAAAAAAAGGAATGGAAAATATACGAACATCAAGTGTGTTGGTAAACACAACTTATTAAATCGCAAAGAAATGTATTCCTCCTATTCGCAGCTCTATTTAATTGACTTTGCAATTTATTAATTTATGTGGACAAAATATACCGAGAACTTTTTTCTTACATTAATTCTGGTAAACTCGATTCAAAGCAGTTCAAAAAGTGTACATTTGAACTAGGGGTATGAATCAAGAATGATATACAGGGTGTCCGAAAAGTCCTTGACACATTTAAAAAAATCATAGAAAACCAACAAATTGTTGTATGAATTTGAGGTTTGCACCATAATACTTCACAGGTTCAAGAGTTTTTATGACATTGAAAAAATAAAAAATAAAAGGGAAAAAAAAGAAGAAGAAAAAAGGCATTTTGCAGCCAGGGTGTCAGTATATGCATAGGAAAACGCAAAAAGGAATGAAAATTTCTATTTGGAGAATAGGGAGGTTGCAACCTATTAAGTGTTCATATTTTGGCTATTGGATATTGTTAATTGACCCTCAAAACTAAAAAATTCACCATCGCCGAATTTTAAAACACCGTGGTTGATTTTTAAGGAATTTTTAAAAATCCGCGCGCAAAAGTGCGCTCTTCTGAAACGTCACGAGCCTACGTCACAAGGCGCGATTGGGCATCCTTCCGCCGAAGATCCCTTGTTTTCGCTAGGGGCATTTGGAGAGCGCTGATATTTATATTTTTTAGAAATTCAATAATCCTTTTGAACACACTATGGAGACCGGATTCGTTAAAGCACAATCTAAATAATCGTCCTCATGTAACATCAATGAGGATATTCGAATATTTCCGAGATGATGAGAGGTTTAATGTTCCAGAAACGCGAGGAGTTAAATGCGAGGAGATAAGTCTTTTACGTTCGCCTTCGAAGTCGAATGCGTGACCTTCGGATTCTCCCCTATCGGAAGAGCGCATGTCGTCACTTCCTATGCCATTTGACGTCACAAGCGCTTGAACTTTAAAAATTAATTTAAAATAAACTACTTATCGTATCGCAAAATTTTTTTCACCTATGATGTTCATACATGTTACTCTATCATATAAAAATAAAATTGAAAAATCGAAAACTTCCCTATTACAAGCACAGCATATAGACACCCTGGCTGCGAAGTGTCTTTTTTCTTCTTCTGTTTTTTCCCCCTTTTCTTTTTTTTCGATGTAATAAACATTCTTGAACCTGTGAAGTATTATGGTGCAAACCGCAAATTCATAAGACAATTTGTTGGTTTTCTATGAATTTTTTAATGTGTCATGGACTTTTCGAACACCCTGTATATCGTCTTCAATAAAAAAAAAATAATTAAATAAATATATTTAACGCTACCAAAGTGCAAAGTGTGTCGACGAAATTTGAAACTTAGCTTTTAGCTGCAATTTGTCTGAATCAAGTATCCCTGTGAATTTGAAAAGTCCAACTAGCTATTATTTTAGAGAAAATTTCTTAAAATGAAATATTTTTTACAATTCAGCTTTACTACGTAAAATATTTTTTAAACACTATTTCTCCTGCATTCCCTATACATATATTCCTCTGCAGTTTTCGAGCTATTTGAAGATGAGCATATTTGGTTTAAATGCTAACGGTAGGGAAATGTCGAAGTTAGTCTTTTTTTTGGGGGGGGGGACTTTTTTTAGCGGCAATCAAATAAGCAAGCTTTTACAATAAAGTCAACTTTAAATAGGTGACAAAAGTGAACAATTTGCAGTTACTGTCCTTTACCTGCACACAGCAGGATACTAATGCAGAACAGAAAACTTGAGATTCTAAAGTAGAATAAATAAAAACAAATTTTTAAAACTATACCGCAAAAGAAAAATATATCATGTAAACTTCAATTACTACATGCTTGCTATATGTTTACTTCATTTTTGCAAATATACATAATTTAACTGTCCAAATATTTACCACAGTACATAATTATTAAAGCTTTATTTATAAATCAAACACTAATAAAAAAAATCGCAGCAACTATACCGTGAAATTATTCCAGTAAAAAAAACATTACTGAAATTAAATAAAGCACCAGAGCAAACATAATTTACAAGGTATAATAACTAAAGCTTTTTTAGAGTTCACCCAGAGGGAGTACTAACCTTGAGACTTTTTACTGCGACAAGCAGTCGATATTTTAGATTAAAAAAACGGTAAATAATGTTCGGTTAAATAATCATACTTTTAAATTTTATTACAGAAAAGTTTACGACCTTATGTCATATTAACAATTTATATTTAATATTTGCTCATTCTCTAGTCTCTTGTTTATTTTTAAAAAAATATTATTGAGTTAACTTTTATTTACCTTTGAGATTTAGAGAGATATTCGGGTGAATATTTTGACAAAAAAACTTTTTGGATGTTAAAATCAATGTTTGTTCTTCAAAACCAAAACAGTTAATCTAATTAAACAAACCGACTCTTCCGCTGTGTTTGTTTTTTTTTTTAAAGAAAACCCTATCCGTAGTTAAGGCTCTGAAGCAAAATATTTTGCTTCATAATATTACAAAGCAATTCACGAATGACATATTTTAATCAAATTATTATTTTTTTCAAGTCAAAAAAAAAAAAAAAACTCCGTTATACTCTAACAAAACTATAAACACTTTTATAAGGAATATTCTGTTGTGCCATGAAAAGCTCACGTCACTCAAGTAGGCGAAGAGTGAGTGCAATGAGAAACAAATATTTTTAATTAGATTTTTATTATTAAAAAACGCAGAGATCACATTATTTCAAAAGATGCTATATTTTTCACAGCAATAGGTTTTCTAAAAGGGATCTAGAAAAATACATGAATTCATTCAAACGAAAAAATAACTAAAAACGAAACACAATTTTGTCTGACTGTTTCTCAGTAAGTGGGAATAGTAAAACACATATTTTCTTTGAATTAGCAAACATTGAAAGCATTAAAAATTGCCTGGAAAAATATGAATGATTGTGGCTTTTAGCAGTAAGTTACCACTCCTGATCCAGGCCTAAAGTAGAACTACTTGCAATATACCAGACAGCCCGGTTACTGACCATCAATTACATGGAAAGGCTAATATCCGGTTTATAGGCGGAAATGGACGTATCTATTAGTTTATAGGAGCGTTAGTTGATTTGCTACAGATGCCTCTCAATAATTCGGCCTTAGTTTTGTAAAAATGAAGGTTTGCTCACAGCATCATTTTTTTATGTCTAAAGTATATTCGATCTATATTCTCAAGGTAAAAATTAACTGATTTGTTTATTCACAACAAAGTTTTTCAGCTTACCATTTTGCTTTTACGTTCCTGAACGAAATGAAAATATTTTATTTTCTTTTTGTTGTTTCCATGGAAACTATTTTTGCTTCCCCTTATTTTATTTTTGAGAATGCAATAAATGTATAAGGCACAAGTGACATTATAAAACGCATGCATCGAAATCCCAATGTTATCTTCCTTTCTCACCTGCTAGATTCATTTAGATGGAATCATCTTTACTTGGCAGATTACCAAATAACATACAATCCTTGGTCGAAAAGTATCAAATCCTGAGACTGCATTTTCGTTCTTATTAGAACTCCTCTGTCAGAAATAATAAATAACCGAGCCGGAGGCATATGTCATCTCATTTAACCTGAGAGTGCCTACAAAGTGGTAAATAAAGTGAACTTATCTCACCAGTGAGGACATTATCTTCCAGTTTGTTGGCACTCTCAGTGTCACTGAGGTGACATCTGCCTCCGGCTCGGTTGTTCACTATTTCTGACTGAGGAATTCTAAGTACAACGAAATTACAGTTTCAGGATGTGATAACTGGACTGTCTTGTATATTGCATGTAATGATTTTGTTGCTGCTTGGTTTTGTTGGGAGATAGCACATAGCAGTGACATCTACCGAGAATTTGTTTGAACCTGAGATAGAATGATTTGGATGATTCTGGATTATTAAAGTGGTCCAAAGTAACATCTTGAGATGTAGCACACACTCAGTATGTCGGCTTGACATTTCAAAAGTTCCTCCCCTACAACAAAATAATAAGTAATGTCGATACTTTTTTTTAAAAAACGAGCACAAAACTTCAACTGTTTGTAGTGAACTAATAAGTGTTAGTGCGATTTTCGTGAAAATACGATGTACGATGCGCATCATATTTCTAATGAATCATAGCAAACATCTATTTGAAAAATATTACACAGACTCTTAGGCAGTACTCCTTTTGTATAGGCAAAAGTAATTCTGTTCGTAAGGACAATATTTACAAAGCTGCATATTATTTGTAAAATTTGACATTCACACCAATATTTCAAATTAGAGTTTAACAATCAGAAAATGAATTGATGTTTTCTTTAGACATCGGTTGAAAGGCTAAACTTTCAGTTTAAACTGTCTTTTCTAATCCAGAAGATATAATTTTCAAGAATATTTCTATTCATATCGGTATATATTTATCGATATTTCCTTTTTGATTTTCCAAGCATTTGTTGTAACGTGGTACAGATTTTTGTATACCTACTTGTAGAACGTCGCCGTTTGAGCAATCAACCATAAGGTCTCGTTGGTTGCGAGATTTTTGATCATTCTCCAGATTGTCCCGACCTCACTTACAGCATTTTTCATTTGTTTTGACATCTAAAGCCTTCCCTTGGCGGTCAATGGCGCAACATCAATGATAAGCTCAGAGAACATGTTACCCCATAGTTGACTACACAGGCGGCAACTTTCTACGGCATACAAAAAACCTGTACCACGCTATGACAAATGCTTTGAAAATCGCGCGATAATAATGTCGAAAAATAGCGTTAGGGTGGTAGATTTTTGTGCAATAAATTTCTTTGCTCTACCCCCCCTCTCCCCTCAGTACTTGTTCTTTTTTTTTTAAATGCAAAATGGTACTTTCGGTATGCCTCGTTCTTTTAAAGTCGATTCTTGATTACTGAGATTTCATTCATTTTCAATTCAATAAGATACTTGAGCGTGTAAGAGATGCATTTAGGCTATTTTTTTACATCATTTTACAAAAAAGGAAGTATTGTATTAATTTCCATTTTGCTCACCCCCGAATAAATGCTGAGTTGCTTTTTTTTCGACTCTACCACACGTGAATAAGTGCCTAAGAACGTATAGAGACGTGAAATATCTATTTTGACGATTCCCGAGTTAATTACATAGAGTTTTCTCGTGACTTCTGTATGTACATATATATGTATGTGCATATGTGCGTATTTGCGTATGTAATTATGTATGTCGCATAATTCAAGAACGGTATGTCCTAGAAAGTTGAAATTTGGTACGAAGACAGCTAGTGGGGTCTAGTTGTGAACCTCCCCTTTTGGTTGCATTCGGGTGTTTTGAAAGGGGTCTTTTGACCCTTTTTTGGGAGGGGGGAATTATTGTTAATTTCGATTACACTCAAGTGGTGTTACAATTTGTCGGACAACTGGCAATATATCGCCAGTCTTTTGGTCATCAGTTTTTGTCTCCAGTTTATCGACAAATTTTGGTTTTTTTGAGCCATCACGATTGCTTATTGCTTTTATTTGACTGTTTTTGGCGTGCTATCATTTTATTTTCCCACCGCCACCCACCGCACCGTCACCGTCGACCGGCTCCTCACAATGCTGCTCCTCTAGCGAAAGCCGTCTCCAGGTTGCATCCATGTCCTACACACATGCGCATACATACACAACTACACATACTCACGCACACATACACGCACACGCACACGAGCCGTCTAGCGAAAGCCGTCTCCAGGTTGCATCCATGTCCTACACACATGCGCATACATACACAACTACACATACTCACGCAAACATTCGCGCACACGCACACATACACACACGCATACACACACACGCACACACACACACACACAAACATACACACACATGCACACAACTACCCACACATGCCTGCACACAGACACAAACACATATGCCTACACACACATACACATACCCCCTCACACACATTCATGCACACAACTACCCACACACTTATGCCAGCACACAGACACAAACACACATGCCTACACACACACACACACATGCCTACACACACACACACACACATGCCCCCTACACACATACACATACCCCCTGCACACAAACACACATACCCCCACTCACAAACACAGATACCTACATACACACACTCGTGATTGCGAAAAACATAATTTGAATTCAAGATGTCAAAATTCAAATTAATTTTTCCTTTTTTTTATTTGGTTTCAATTTGCCACTGTTGGTGATATTTAGAGAGTAAACTATTGAATCACATTATAATTGCCAATAATGGGGAAATGACATTAAATTTTAGTAAAAGGAAGTAATGTGATGCACACATCAGTTCGTTTTTTCTTTTCTTTCTTTTTTTTTTTTTTTAACGTAAATATTAAACTGACATTTCATGAAAAAAAGTTTTGAGGTTATTCAAGACCCTCCCCCCCTTGCTACAATTTTTAAAACTTTAACGTAACTGTCAAAATATGCATTCTCAGCACGTTATTATATTTTAAAAAAATTGTATTCGGAATAATGGGGAATAAACTTCATTTAAAGAACAATTGAATATTTTCACACGCTTTAGACATTAACAGCATAGCTGAAAAAATTCAAGGTAAATCTACTTTGCTTATTTTTTTTATTACAACTGCATGAATTTAACATCATGAAAATTATTATTTTCACTAAAACTATTTCAAAATTTCTATCCAAAAAAAAAAAAAAGGAAAGGGAACTAAGTTTCAGAACAACTCTTTTTTTTCCTCCGCAATCTGAAGTGAGACAATTTTATAAAAGAATTCATGGAAGTTATTTTCCGGGCATAAATCCATGTGAAAATAATTTTAAAAAGCTTATCTTTTATTTCTTTCAACATCCTCGAATTTAACATTTGGTGAAGAGTCTCAGTATTCGAGAAATATTCAAGTGTTGAAAAGAGGAAAGAAATCAACGTTTAAAAAAAGTTGATGCTAGATTGCTTGCATTTTTGAAAAGTGCCATGTTTTAAAAGATCTTAGGAAGAAATGTTTCGGCAATGCAGATAAACATAATCTCATCATACAAGTCAAACTTTTTCTTTTACTTTTGCAATTAGATGTCCAACAGAAGTGTTAAAATTGATAAAAAATATTTTCTAATGTTTTTAGGTAGTGTAGTTAAAAACTACTCGAAAATAAAAAAGCGGCGCTTTATATTATGAGGTGCTATAAATTAAAAATATAATTATTATCAAAATTCATTAATTGGGATTTTAATTGGGATGAATAAGGATTTCAGGGGAAATTTCATCAACAGCTTATACTTACGTGCCATATGCAATAAGTTTAACTTTAACAAACAGTTTTTAAAAATTTGAACTCGTTTACTGTTTTATAATACTGTTACGAGTCCGGTGCAACTTAAACTTTCTTTAAATGACGACACAGTTCTTGAGAAAAACACAGGAGATTTATTTACAACTATGAACAAGAAATATCGTTAACAACTGCTAAATTAATCATACACTGTTAAAACTACAGGTTGCGTTTGGCACCTTTCAGTGGTGAAACGTTTGTTCACCAGTGACACCCGATAGAGAGCCGAAATTGCACCCTTAGCAAGGGTGAAAAACTGGCTCCCTTCACCCAACGTGCACCGTAGGTGAAAGATGGTACTCCAGGTGAGAAAAATGGCACCTGTATTGCTTCCTAGAGAGATTCCCCCCCCCCCCCCCCCCCGTGTTGTTTGCGTTTTTTAATACAATTGTGTTTTATTTATTTTGATTTATATATACGAAGGCATTTGATCACATTTCAACTTTCGAACATAGTTTAGAAGTGTTCATGACTTTAATTTGTCTGTTCGTGCACTAACTTTCTTATATTCACTCTTTTATTGCTCAGTAATGAATATGTTGTTGACAACTTTTACTGCATGATCCGTACTGAAAATGAATAGGGAAGGTAGTTACCAATCATTTGTCGGAACAACCAGAAATATTAGGTAACATTAGATTAGAATTATGGGAAAATAAAAGCGTTCATAAACGTTTAAAATTTTAATCGAGCGTAATATATCAATACTTAGTATAAGATTCGATATTTGAGTATCCTTATGCGTACAAGATAAATACTGATTTAAAAGCCCTCCTTTCCAATGTCAAGTTTTCCGTCAGATTTAAAAATAAAAACGAGTAGATAACTACATTCGCTTCATGCAATAACGCCTAAGAAAGATACGTTAACCAAAACACGATGTGAAACTCATGAGTCAAACGCTGATTGAGAAAGATTTCTTTTCAGGCGGTTTTTTTCCCCCTCCTTTGCTGCTTTGTTAGTTTCTACTACGTAGTTATTTCATTTGAGAAAAAATAGATATTGGTATATTGGCTGCTCACGTCGATGCATTTTTATTCCGGAATTAGCAATTCAATTATCAGCTGATTTAAACGTTTTTATTTTTAATGTTGTTGTTGTTCAAGATAGTACTGATAGATAGTTTTAGGTAACAGTTTTGCAGGACATAAATAGCAAGATATTAAATATTTGATAAGGCAAACGGAACAATAAGCAGTTGTCAACATACTTTAAACACTTTAAATATGTTCGAAAGCTCTAAGTGCTACAATATGATCAAATGCCCATGGGCGGATTTATGGGGGGCCAGAGGGGGGCAATGCCCCCCTAGTTTTGGGAGGACTTTATGTAGTAACAACACATCTTCCAAAAAATTTTTTAAAAAATCAATATTTTTTCGTTTTTGAAAGATCAGAAGAGCATGGGTGGATTTATAGGGGGGAGGGCAAAAGGGACAAAGCTCCCCAGTTTTGGGAGGAGTTTATATAGTAACAACTTATCTTCCAAAATCTTATAACAAAAAAAAATCATGATTTTTTCTTTTTTGAATAGGAAATTAAAGTTTATTTTTTCTTTTAAACTTAAAATAGCCGTTTCTTACAAAGTTTGAACAATGCTGTACAAGTGTATAATCTACTATTCAATTTCAGAGGCTGGAAAGTGCAAATTATTGATAGGTTCTAAAATCCCTGAATAGAATTGGCGCAGTATAGCCTAAAAGGGCTCTTGAACTAAAAACCCAATCTAACCAACCAAACCTTGAAATTGAAGACTTCAAAGACTTGAAGAAGACAAGTCTTTGAAACTCCTAAGCAAAGTGTGCTTCAATTTTATTTCTTATCAAGTGTTTAAATTAAGAATTGTTCAAATGGGTAGTATGTTACTCTCTTGATACCTATTCTCTAAATCTGTGCACCATTTCTTTTAAAGTATTAACTTGCATCACAAAGCACTTTTAAAGCGTAAAACTTAAAAAAAAAAAAAATATTTGCCTATTATTTCCAATTAACCCTTATAAGACTTCAAAATGCAGAATTTTATATCCATTTTAGGTAATTTCCTCCGGGGGAGTAACCCCCGGGCCCCCTAAAACAAGAGATATTCTATATCCCACTTAAAAGGGAGCACTGCGTTACTCTATTAATACCAGCCCCCTCTCTTTTAAGGTCAATTTAAAAAGGACAGCATGATTACACACAGTAATGAAAACGACACATAAAAAAGTAAAGAATGGCCTTATGCATCACAGAAAACAGACAAAAACATGGGGGGGGCAATTAAAAATGTTGCTCCAAAAAAAAAAAATCCTGCCCCCCCAGGAACTTAGTCCTAAATCCGCCTATGCAAATGCCTTTACTTACGCGATATTTCGAAGATTAATCCACGAAATTTTCAGTTTTGTACTTCATTCAATGTGAGAGCAAAATTCGTTGCAACTTCCTTCTCTCGCCATTCAAACTGAAGTTGTCGTTGGACGATTAGTCAGAGCGCATGCGCAATGAGTCGTTCTCCTATTGAATCACTTTTGTTAACGTCGTTCACCCACTGAGGAACCAAACGCACCTTGACGACACTTCCTAGCCTCCGTTTCACCCCGCGGCACTGTTTTTTCACCCTAGGGTGAAATTCTTTACCCCTGTGGCACTCCTGGTTTTAACAGTGTAGCAATTAAGCAAATATCAATTCACAGCGTAAACTAAACGGTTACGTATTTACATCAAAAATACGCAAAAACGCAGCGCAAAGGCTAATACACCTTCCAGCGTGACGTCTGAAAACGAGCCTCACAGTTAAAAAGCTTACTGACTGACTGACTTTCCAATGCCATACAGCTATTTATAACTCTCGAAAGAGAGCTCTCAAACATTCCACTTGATTCCCGAAGTTTCTTTCATTTTCTTTTTATTCACTCACAAATCCTGTCCTTTCGAAATGGAGGGCCCATACACTTCATTCGAATGTAAGAGGGTTATATATTCATTACAAGAAATTATTTGCAGGTTACATTACTAAGATAATTTAGGTGAGAGATAATGGCATAAACGCCAAATTTAGACAGATTACAACAAATTAATCATAAAAATAATTATTATTTACAGAATTTGTAACAATACTAAAAATTAAACTATTTGCTGTAATCTCAGTATATGACTCAAAAATATTAACTCAATTCATAAATTACAAAGGAGAAAATGGATGTTTCTCTATATAGCCCCAATACGCCCCATGGGCCCATTTTACACTGGGAAAAATTCAGGAAACGTGTATGGTGAATATCGTGTAAAAAGGAGTGTTTACAGCACACATTTTTTTTTACTGTCGAAACTTAGGATAAGTTGTACCGAAAAAATAAACGATTGCAATGCTAATTGATACACCACGTGACATACAGTGCGAAGCCCGTAATACCGTATTTCCCTCTGTTTTATGTGTCCCAACTGGTATGGTGGTCAGCAAAATCTCCTGGGGATGCTAAGGTCCCGATATCGAATCCGCTGCACGCAAGTTTCTTTCTTTTTTTTTTTACTGCTCTCATTTGTTCTATCGTTAAAGTTTACAGTAAAATAACATTTTACGGTAAAAGTTACTGGCAACATGGATGCCAGTAACTTTTACCGTAAAATTTCACGATTTTTCAAAACAGTGTACCCTTATGACACTATATCTAGACACATCAATAGCAACGCTTCGTCTCTGGTTCTAAATAATGTATTCTTTCCAAAACAAATTATTTTTAATAGCAGTTTTTAGGCATGCCTAACTAATGAGACAATTGATGAACACAATATTTTTTGAGTAAAATTACCAGCAGTAAGTAAAATTTAGAAAAAAAATATCAAACAATAAAACTTTTGAAGCAATATTTTAAAAATCTACGTTGATACGTCAATGGCAACTCATCCTGTCTTATTCTAATTAATATTTGCGTCCGAAACAAATTTATTTGATTTTATTCCATTCTAAGTTTTAATCTCAGTTTTTAGGATTAACCGATTTCTTGACCGACAGATGATTTAAAAAAAAAACTTTATTATTTAATAAAACTGCCATCAGTAAATTGAATTTAGAAAGGAAAAACCACGTCTACAGTAATTGTCTAGAGTAGTTTGAATTGATATTTTTTTTAATATATGTGATCCATTGATGGCAACACTTCGTGTCTGGTTCTTATTAATATTTGTCTCTGAAACAAATTCATTTTAATTGCAATTTTTAGGTTTAACTATACAGTTAGAAAAAAGGATGTCCACAATGTTTCATTAACTATTGGGTAGTAAAGTGTCTTTGTATTGATTCAATATTTAATTTCAATACAAATTATTGAAATGGTTGTGTTTTGCAAATTAATCAGTAAGGGAGAGTGTTGTACCTTGGGACGTTTGTACCTTAGGACACTGCTAATTTCTGAGAATCTATTTTCGGCAGCCATGTTTTTGTAATCTCTAATAATAACCTTCAATAGTAAATGGTGCCATAGTAAAAATTAACATCAAATGTGTAAAATTGATGACTTTATGAGAGAAAGAAAATTTCATGACTCCAAAGTAAATATTTTCTTCATTTTTATTTCATTTTCTGTCTTTGTATTTGTAAAACTAATCAACTGAATTATATTTCGTTGTAAAAGAGATGTACTTTAAATATTTTGTTTATGAGAAAATAATGGTAGTGCAGATAGATTGGCTATCATTTTGGCTTTTCTTAAACCACGTGGTGATTGTACCTTGGGACAGCCCAACATATTTACATCTTGTAATTTAGGACACGTTCCAAGGTACAACATATGCATGGTTCTTAATAATTAAGATTTGTTTGGAACATGGAACACTGTTCTAATCTTATGTAGTCTTTTAAACACATTAAATGTTAGATAATATTGCATAATTCATTATTCATTATTCATGATTTAATTCATTAATATGAAAAAAAAATTTTTTTTGTTTTTCTGGTGCAAAATTGGTTTAAGTATACGGCTGTTTCCTGAATCATGAAGACTTTGCCATTGTACAACAGGATGTGTCCCGAGATACAAAAGGATGTTGTACCTTATGACAGCTTGGAACTTTTACTTTAAATGGATGGTAATATTTTACTTTCAAACAGTCTAAATTTTAAGAAATATATTGCATAGAAATATGTCGGGAGTATTTTAATGTGACTTTTAGATTTTAAATTTGATTCAAATATTTGACGTTAAAAATCGAAATATGAAAAGTGTCCCAAAATACAACACTCTCCCCTAAAAAATACTCCTTATAGTTTACATTACTTAGTAACTGCTAAATATAAATCGGTAAAACTCGTTAATCATTTATCTTAATTTTACTTGCAACTATGTACAACGTGTACACATATGTTTTAAAATGATATGAGCTTCGATATAAATTTCTCAGACGAAAGCAGACCACAATCCGTGTCAACAAAAAACTTTTGTTTGGAAATTTATTTTTACCCACACAAAGCTTATCAGCCAATATGCTTCTGAATGACATCCAAGTTCAGTTTGAAATGCCTTCCATGAATTCCTATTCTGGACAAAATGGCGATGGGACACATCACATTTTTTCCACAAAAAACTTAGTCGAAATAAAGCTTTTGTGAAACTCAAAGCCATCAGCCATATTCAACGTTCTGGCGCAATAACGCTCTTTTAGAAAAATGCATTTATTCATCATATTTGTTCTCCTTGAAATCGTTTATTTAAGTGTCACAGCAGTGGAAATACTCATTTCGTATGCATGGTTTAAATTGTATCAATATTTCATCCACATGCGAAAATTTGTTTTGGTACGTAAAATAAATAACAAAAGTTAGACACATTGAATTAAAAAGTATTGTAAACAAAACGAAAATCATGCGTAATTGTTTACTAAGCATGACGCATGAAAATAGATATTTTCTGTGTAACTTGCAAAGCATTCATGTGAAATTTTATTCTGCAGTGGACAATTAAACAGCAGTATGTGCTGATATGAGTTTTGGAGACATTAGAAAAAAAGTGTTGTGGATTCAATACTTACAGTAGGGAAATGTTGGGATTTGGCTTCTTTTGCGTGCCTTTTCATTCAGAAGGAACCCAACGGCTTCTTTATCTTCTTTACTAATAATAAAGCTGAAAGTCTCTCTGTCCGGAGGATGTCTGGATGTCTGTAGGATGTCTGGAGGATGTCTGTAGGATGTCTGTGACGCGCATAGCGCCTAGAACGTTGGGCCGATTTTCATGAAATTTGGCACAAAGTTAGTTTGTAGCATGGGGGTGAACACCTCGAAGCGATTTTTCGAAAATTCGATGTGGTTCTTTTTCTATTCCAATTTTAAGAAAAAAAATATGATAAAATACGAAATTATCATAACGTGGAACTGTAACGTGGGTACAAGCCAGTTGGCGAGAAAATTCACCATACATTATTTGTAAATATACAGGCGAACCAAAAGACCTTTTAATTTTTCTATTACGGGCAAAGCTGTGAGGGTTCCACTAGTTACTAATAATAAAGCTGAAAGTCTCTCTGTCCGGAGGATGTCTGGGATGTCTGGATGTCTGTAGGATGTCTGTGACGCGCATAGCGCCTAGACAAATCTGCTGATTTTCATGAAATTTGACACAAAGTTAGTATGTAGCATGGGGGTGTGCACCTCGAAGCGATTTTTCGAAAATTCGATGTGGTTCTTTTTCTATTCCAATTTTAAGAACAAAAAATATCATAAGATTTACGAGTAAATTACGAAATTATCATAACGTGGAACCGTAACATGGGCACTAGGGTGTCCCGAAAATTTTTTTTTCCGTTTTTCTTAATGCAAGACCTCTCAAAATTTGCGAAATCGATCGTAAATTACAAAAATAATTTAAAAAATAGAATAAAACTATATCTTCAGGGCTCTACCGATCGTCAAAGTTTTGAAAAATTGTCATTTTTATGGCAACTGAAAAAGAAGTACTGTGAATAAAGTTATAAATTTACTGTGAAATAAAAGCTCGACAGCTGAAATAAAAAGATCGTGATTCGTAATATCAACACGAACAGAAAAAAAAAAAATAGGTGATTACTACTGTAAATGCCTATATGGGAATAACCTCCATTTCCGCAGTAGAATCGTCCACGAAGCTTGGCGCCACGTCTCGATTTGCATGCAACAATATGTTACTGACGACTTCGACTTTGTTTGGTTTCAACTTGCTAATTCCTTTTACTTGTTTCGAGGGCTTTCTTGGCTTGACTCACGGGTGTTTTCTTCGTAGCCAAAGTAATTTTAATGCTATAAAAGTACAGTTGCAATTGTTAGTGTTATATGCCGATTCTGTTAGTTTTAAGTAATGAGTTCGAGACGTAGTGAGACTACTTGTGCTATACTGGGACCCTACAAGGAACTTGATGATCGGCAACTACCTACTGTAAAAGACGTCATAAAATTTATTTTATTTGTCAGGAGCGAACAGAAATGTATGCATAATGGAAAGGACCCTTCCAGTTCAGATATATATACAATTGTTTCTGAAAAAAATCAACAGTATTTGGACAAAAGCTTCAACTTCAATCGTAACTAAGGAACGAGTAATTCAATTATTAAAATTCTATTTCGAAAAGTACGTCAGTTTGAAACGATACCCCAGAAGCAAACGAAGTGATAGTTTTGAAAATAAACTGAAGGGTGCTTTTTAGAGTCATCTGAGAAGCTCTTCGACGTTGCGGCTTGTAAGTGCCCTGTATTTGAGTCTTGTTCGTGTTTAAAACCTAAAAAAGTTCCCATCAATGAGAGAAGTTTCTTGTTGGATCAAAGAAATGACAGGAAAATAGTGATAAGAGGTGTCGATAAGAAAGAAACAGCTAGATTAATGAAACAACAGCAGAGAAAACTTGAAAGAGCAGCAAAAAAGTCTTCTACTGAAAATAACGATTCTGTCTCAGCAAATTTTGATGACGATTCGATGCGTGAATTTTCTCCAGAAACGTATCCCATAACAGAGACGAATACGGCCTCTACAGGGACACCATCAACTTCAACGATAAATAGGAATACACTGATCTTGCCAACAGTTGCTAAGGTCTGTGATAGATACGGTTTGTCGACGCGATCTGCTGCTGCTGTTGCTTCTGCAGTTTTAGCTGATGTCGGCTTGGTTTCAAAAGAAGATTTAACTCTAGTTGTTGATAAAAACAAAATCCACAGAGCTGTAACTAAAACTCGGAAAGAAGCTTCCAAAGATATTGGAAGTATTGTTATAAAAAGCATTTACTTTGATGGACGTAAAGACAAGACTCTGATAAATGAGAAAACAGGAGCTCGTTACCATCGCAAAGAAATTTTAGAAGAGCACATCTCAATTTTAGCAGAACCCGGATCAATTTTTTTGGGGACACACAACGCCAAGTCGTGGCACTGCAAAGGCAATTCTAACTTCGATTACAGCTCTATTAGAAGGTCAAGGCTTGAATTTAGAAGACGTGATTTGCGTTGGATGTGACGGAACTGCAATAAACACCGGTTGGAAGGGTGGTGTGATTCAATATTTAGAGGAGTATTTGGAAAGACCATTGCAATGGTGTGTGTGTATGCTTCATGCCAACGAATTACCCCTTCGTCATTTATTCTTGACCTTAGATGGTTGCACTTTGGGTCCTAAAGAATATTCCGGACCTATTGGAAAACAGTTAGCTGGTTGTGAAAATAAAATGACATTGTCTTTTTGCGCGGTGGATGGTAATTTGCCGAAAAATGTGGTTGATGAACTAAGCACGGATCAAAAATATCTTTATGAGATTTGTCAAGCTGTATCAACTGGTTTCTGTAGTCCTGAGCTGGCAAATCGCCAACCTGGAAAAATGGCGCACTCGAGATGGCTTACTTCTGCTAATCGTATACTCAGACTTTATGTAAGTACTCTTAATCCAACAGAAAATTTGCGATTACTTGTTAACTACGTGGTTAAAGTGTACGCTCCAGTTTGGTTCTTATTCAAGCAAAAGTCATCTTTTAAGGAAGCAGCCAAACATCTTTTTCAAATGATTGTGTACTCTCGATTTTTACCCGAAAACTTGAAATCTGTTGTGTATTCTGTTATGGAAAGAAATGCTTTTTTTGAGCACCCAGAAAACCTGCTGGTCAGTATGTTGTTTGATGATAGGGAGCACATTCGGGACTTAGCATTACGAAGAATAAAAAAAGCTAGAGAGGCTGAAAGTAGCACTAAACGCAGAATATTTAAAACACCAAAAATTAACTTCTCTGCTAAAGATTATACGGAAATAATTGTCTGGCAAGAGTGTCAGGTTACAGCACCACCGGTTCTTCGACATATTTCTAACGAGAACCTTCAAATTATGGCAAAAGATAATAGCTTGGAAATCGTTGACTTTCCTTGCCACTCACAATCTGTGGAAAGATGTGTTAAACTAATAACACAGGCTTCACAAAGTGTTACTAACGCTACTTCTAGAGATGGCTTCGTTAGAACCAGGTTGCAATCTCGCGCAGAAATGCCAAATTTTGGACACAAAAATAAGTTTAAATTCTAAACTTTTGTCATTATTTATAAACTGTAGTTTGTTTATTTTGTTTTCTTGTGCTTTGTTTCATTAGTTTCTTAAATAAAATGCTTTCTAAACTTTATTTTTGTATTTTTTAAATCATATCGTTTAGGTCTGTCAAAAATGTAAAATAAGCAAAATTTCAAAGAGCGGTAGAGCCCTCAAGATGACACGCAATTCCATTTTTTTTACCTTTTTCGTGATCTGTGAAAAATTTCGCAAATTTTGACACCTCTTGTGATAGTGTAGCTCAAAAAATTTTTTTTCTCATATATGGACGGGACACCCTAATGGGCACAAGCCAATTGGCGAGATACGAAATTATCATAACGTGGAACCGTAACATGGGTACAAGCCAATTGGCGAGAAAATTCACCATACATTATTTGTTAATATACAGGCGAACCAAAAGACCTTTCAAATTTCTATTACGGGCAAAGCCGTGCGGTTACCACTAGTCTATATATATATCAATGAATGTTTGTCTGTATGTCATCCATGAACTCAAAAACTACCCTCCAGATTTGGCTGAAACTTTCACTGTTTGTTATTTTTAGTACTGGGAATGTTTATAGACCAGTTCGAAAAAAAATCCGATCGATAGTTCCTTTTATATTCCAATTTAAGTCACAATCCATTGGATAAATACGAATAAAATTATCGGCTGCAGAAATTAATTCACGTGAAAGATCTCATTGATAAAAAGTTATCTGTTGCCATTTTTCTTGAGTTTGAACAAATAAATTCTTTCTTTATTGTTTTATGGCTTTTCATGCAACGGGGGGATTTAAAACTTTTTCTATTTGATATTTATAGCGATTGATTGATCTTGCAAACTGCGTGAGTACGAAATTTGAGTATAGTCACGGCTTCACTTGATACCTGGACCGATTATTATGAAAATGGCTATATATGTGTATTTTTCCACGGAGAAGGTGCCTAATATGCTCATTGAAGCCACTCGCCACCAGGTGGCACTGCAGAGTAGCAACTTCTGCCCCGTTCAACCGATTGTCATGAAAATCAGTATAATGATGTATTTTTTTGTTGGCATAGCAACGCGCGTCGGGTACAGCTAGTAGTAAATAAAAGTAAGGTTTCAAAGAAATTCTGCAAGGAAGTCTGTGGCGTGCCCCCGGGGGTGTGCACCAGGGGTTTTATTTTTTAAAATTCGAATTAGTTTTTTTGAATTAATTTTTCAAGCTCAAACTTCGCTTAAATTGCCTATTAAAGGGGTGAAAAACTATTTATTAATGTTACATGTCGTTGTAAAGGGTAGAATTTTCCTGTTTCTACGAAAATTGTTTCAATGCTCTAACTTAAATGCGGCGGGAGTTATTTGCGTTTTCAGCTCGAACGCTTTTTAGGCATAGCTAAAATTTAAGCACTACTTTCTTCATTAAATCTATCAGTAAAAGCGAAGGAATTGTTCCACAGTTTTCTTTTTGACGCCACTGGAAAGAGCTTTTTTAACTCCAGATCTGACTTGACCTATGGTCGAAAAACCAAGCTTGTACCTCCAAAGAAAAAAAAATACAAACCACTAAAAATAATCTTCAAATAATCTCATCTCCATTAAAACAATTGATGTTTTATTTGGAGTTGCCATAGTTACGTCTTTTCGATTCGCATGTTTCTTCTTTCTTATTCCCAAACTTTAAAGGTTTCGATTTTAATGGAAAATCTTAGGCTCAACTCAACTCAAGCCCCGAGCTAAAGAGCAAAATATATTACTAGAGACCACAAATATGAAAGCGACTTTTCAAACGTACACAACTGCAGTTTTGCAATGCTCAGAAGCCCCTTAGCCCTAACGGCTCTGCAAGTTGGAACAAGTTATTTAGAAATCCGGGGAAGGGGTGATTTTTAATCCAAAGGGAGCTCATAATTCGTTTTTAATCTGTTTCTTTCTAATTGACGATTTAAATCTTTGCGAATTAAATAAGATTGCTAAGCAATCTTCGGGGGTTGGTGAGCGTCAGCAGAGGGCAGAGCCCCCTAGTCGTCTAAAAATATAAATAATATTTCTTTTTTCAATGTTCAACTTGTTTAGTTGCTTGACTTGCATTTCTGCTTTTATTTCAATTGACTTGCCACGGCAACTGGATTTTTTTCTGTGATGTGCAATGTTTTTCTTTATATTCTTTATCTTTATCTTTTTACTAATAAATAAAAAAGCTGAAAGTTTCTCTGTCTGTCAGGATCTCTGTCCGGATCTCTGTCTGTCAGGATCTCTAAGACGCGCATAGCACCTAGACCGTTCGGCCGATTTTCACAAAATTTATCACAAAGTTAGTTTGTAGCATGGGGGTGTGCACCTCGAAGCGATTATCGAAAATTAGATGTGGTTCTTTTCTACTCCAATTTTAAGAACAAACTTATCATAAGATGGACGAGTAAATTACGAAATTATCCTAACGTGGAACCGTAACATGGGCACAAGCCAATTGGCGAAAAAATCCACCATACATTATTTGTAAATATACAGGCGAACCAAAAACCTTTTAATTTTCTATTACGGACAAAGCTGTGCGGGTACCACTAGTTACTAATAATAAAGCTGAAAGTCTCTGTGTCTGTAGGATGTCTGTAGGATGTCTGTGACGCGCATAGCGCCTAGACCGTTCGGCCGATTTTCAGGAAATTTGGCACAACGTTAGTATGTAGCATGGGGGTGTGCACCTCGAAGCGATTTTTCGAAAATTCGATGTGGTTCTTTTTCTATTCCAATTTTAAGCCCATTTTTCACAGAAATTTAATAAAATGGGAAAGAATCTTTATCTTTATCTTCTTCTTTACTAATAATAAAGCTGAAAGTCTCTCTGTCTGGATCTCTGGAAGATGTCTGGATCTCTGTTACGCGCATATCGCTCAGACCGTTGGGCCGATTTTCATGAAATTTGGCACAAAGTTGGTATGTAGCATGGGGGTGTGCACTCGAAGCGATGTTTCGAAAATTCGATGTGGTTCTTTTTCTATTCCAATTTTAAGAAAAAAAATATCATAAGATGGACGAGTAAATTACGAAATTATCATAACGTGGAACCGTAAGATGGGCACAAGCCAACTAGCGAGAAAATTCACCATACATTATTTGTAAATATACAGGCGAACCAAAAGACCTTTTCATTTTTCTATTACGGGCAAAGCCGTGCGGGTATCACTAGTTAATAATAAAGCTCAGAGTCTCTGTCTGGACGCTGTAAGTAGGATGTCTGGATCTCTGTGACGCGCATAGCGCCTTGACCGTTCGGTCGATTTTCATGAAATTTGGCACAAAATTACTTTGTAGCATGGGGGTGTGCACCTCGAAGCGATTTTTTGAAAATTCGATTTTGTTCTTTTTCTATTTCAATTTTAAGAGCATTTTCCGGAGCAAAATTATCATTAGAGGACGAGTAAATTACGAAATTATCATGACGTGGAATGGGTGAGAGAATGAACATAGCCAATGGGGTGGTTTCCTTCAATTAAAAGTACTCTTTTTAGTCATTGCAATGGATAAAATGAGCAAAAAAAAAACATGGACCCAGAAAATACTTTTATTTTCCCAACAGTTTTTTTTAATTAATTTTTTTAAATGTCCGATTTTTCAAACAAGGCGCGGTTTTTATGACGTCACAAATGATGCACTTTGCCGCATCTTTCTACTACGTTTCCACGTTATGATAATCAAGCAGCGAATTAAAATTGCGTTCTAAGCTTGCTATCAACTATATCGTTGCCAATACACGTGAGTAAAGATGCGAATTAAATATTTTGGCCCGTGAATGGCAACACTGAATGGCATTTCATCATTTGTGATGTCATCAGCAGAAGCGTTAAACGATGCACCGATTTAAGTAATTTTTTAAAAAGATTAAACTTAAAGAAATTATTTAAAAAAATGGTCAGATTCTATGTTTTTAAGCATGTTCTTTCAGAAAAAAGTACTTTTAAAATTTTGGAAACGACCCCATTGGCGAGAAATTCGTCATCCATTATTTGTAAGTATACAGGCGAACCGAATGATCTTTTAATTTTCAACTACGGGCAAAGCCGTGCGGGTACCACTAGCGTTCAATAAAGATAACGAGCAATAGATGACAAAAATGAAAAAAATAAATGTGACGTTAATGTCATTTACCTGCCCATGGCAGCATTTGCCGTTCATCAAAATATTGATATTACTACTAAATTCTACTTCGTGATTTATTTGCTTCTAGTTTTGAATTTTCATGAAATGTGTTTCTACGTGTACAAAGAAGAAAGAATGCTTTAAAAAAGAAAGAAGGAAAAGCACGTACAATATGGAAATGCTGTATTTTCAAGTTGTACACTGATAGTTAAGATAAATGTAAGTACATAACAAAAACACTTAGTTAAAAAAAAGTAAAAATTGAACAAAGAAAGAAAACGACAAATAATTGAAAATATATTTTTATTCACTATTTATTTTGTTGCTCTTGTTGTTAAATATATTGTTTCTAGTAAATATGCATAGTCTAGTATATTATTTCCAACTATCTTTAACACTAATGCTCTGATAACTACATTACTTCTAGTGAACGATTTAATTTGTTGAGGATCCGCAAAAAAAAATTTTTTTTTTTTTGGTTAAGAAACTAATAGCTTTAACTACCCTATTAAGGTTGTCACTTTCAGCAAATTGTTGATTTACTCTGCGAATATCTACGTATCCCTATTTTATTAAACCATTGTATTCGATTTTTCAGTAAAAATTACAAGATCGTCAAAAAAAATTGCAAGCGTATCTCTAAATGCTACGCAAGTGTTTAAGAATAAAATGCGTTTGATTTATATGTAAGACCCAATATGATCCATTAAGTACCATTTTTGCAGTTAATTAGCTTTTTACATTGTCATAGGACGTATAGCAATCTTAGTGTGTTTTCCATTTCTTTGTTTATTATTATTTATTGGTCAACGTCTAAAAAACAAAATCACATGCATTTAGCTTATCTGGAGGCTTATTAAAAGGTTTAAAATGTCAGTACCATTCACTGTACCTAATCGTAATTTTTGTCTTTAATAGCTTCTAGGATTCTAATTTGAAATCAAATTTCTCTTTTGATTGATTGCAAACAATAACATGTATATTTTGCATTTTTAAACTCGTCCACGGCATTTCGAGTCGTTACCATCTAACAGGTTTTACAGGCTTTAATGACCACTTGTCGCAACTGGAAGTTAAACTAACTTTCAGTTTTAGTAGCAGCCATCATAATTTAGTTGGTAAACTAAAAATTTTGTATGTAGAAGTTTTTAAACTTTTTGAATAGTTGAATAATACTGAAAGACATAGGAAAAAAATGCATCTGTAATTACCGTCTTTCCTCATAATGAGTGACTATAAACATTATTGTGAAATTTTGTTCTTTTTATTTTTATATTCTATGAACCCAACTAAAAATAATCTTCAGGAAATCTGCAGAAAAAAATTTTTTTTTGAAGTATTTTTCAAGATTTCTGCAGATTTTTAGAAGACAAGCAAAATTTGCATTTTGTCTTCAAAATAATCTGCAGAAAATCCACACAAAAAAGTTTTCTTTTTAGTTTTCTCTTAATATTTTGCAGATTTTTTGAAGGTAAAAAAAATCTGCAAATTTTCTTCAATTAGATCTACAGAAAATCTACACAAAAAATTCTCTTACAGTTTTCTCTAAATAATTCGCACGTTTTGTAGATATTTTATGGTCATCAAAAAGAAATCTGTATTTCAATTTAAATTATTTTGTAAAGTTTTATTACAGCATAAAAGTTTTTCACACTTTAATTTTTTTTATATTTTTTTCAGTTTTTAGAAAATTAAACACATTTTTTTGTTTTTCTAATTAAAATCAGTAATAAATAACTTAAGCTTTTCCCCCAAAAACTTTGATTTATATTTTGATAACTTAAATTAAAATTTAAAAGCATTTCAACACGTTTGAAACATTTACCAAATAAAAAATGTCTGTTTATTGTATTATACAAATAATATGACATGAAAATCAATTTTAATATAAGTGCATGCTTCAAATCAAATAAAAGTGAAATTACAATACATCATTTTTTTTTTTTTTGAAAACAAAACGATATTGAATAACGCAAGTTATTACATGGTTTGAAAGGGCTTTCAAAAATGTCAATTTCAAGAAGGATACGGATTGGAACAGAGTCAAATTTGACTCACTTGGAGAAAAATCAGGAAATTGAAATTGGAATAAGAACAAATATGACTTGAAATAATGTTCTCGGGCGGCGCGCCGTTCGAGTACAAACGCACCGAACGCTAAGCCTCTTATCGTCCACGGAGGCCTCGGTCCGTCCCGCAATAATCGGGTGCCACAAAGCTACGAGAGTAGATGACCCCTCGACCAGGTGACGCGTATTGTTTTTTTTTGCTCTGCCACGGAAACTAATAATTAGGGAAATTTCAAGTTTCATCATTGGAAACCCATGAAAAAATATTGGATTCATGCCTCGGTTCACAAAAAGGTAAGACACTTTAAAATTCAACAATTATTATTTGATTAAATTAACTTTTATTTAATAAGTGTATAGTATATTAGGGTTAGTTTGAAATGTTATGCCTAATCGGAGGTTTTTAATTTTTGAAATTTTTACTTTTTCACCGATTGACTTAAAATTTTGAGCGAACATTTACGTTGTCAATATCTATTAATAAAAAAAATTGTGTTACGATGTCTCAATAATAACCAGCCTAATTAACTTAATTACTTTCCACCACGTGGTCGATTTGGAGGAATTTTTCGGAATTTTTAATTTCTACAAATAGTTCTATTTATTATTTTGTCTTGAAACTTTATACTAATTTTACAATCATAGCGATGTATTTTTGTGACAAATTTGGTTTAATTATTTCAATTTGCATAAACTCCAATTTAATAAAGTTTAAATTTTCATTTTGGAGGAGTAGTTCAAGTTTTCATTATATGTTTTATTAAACAAACATGAAACACCACTCTGCAGTGAATTTACTCATTTTTATTAAAGAAATGTCGAAACTTAAAATTAAAAATATTTTCGGATTTTTATTGCATTAATTTCATTAGTTATTAATTGTTATCTACTATTTTTAATTTGCTGGGTACATTTTTTGCAGTTTATCTACAGATTTTCTGCAGAATATTTAAGTATATTTGAAACATGCTTTCTTCACAAAATCTGCAGAAAAAAAATCTGCAGAAAATTTGAGCATATTTGGAACACGCTTTCTACAGATAAAATATGCAGATTTTCTTTAGAAACCATGTTCCAAATATGCTTAAATTTTCTGCAGATTTTTTTAAAAGATTTTCTGCAGATTTTTTTTAGCTGGGAACTTTTGCTCGAATTGTGTAAAATTTGAACGAAGTCAAGTGACATACCTCACAATAAAATTGCCATTCACATCATTACCATCCAACGCAAAAGTTATAAACGTGTGGATGGTAAGATAGACTGAGCATAAAATTATACTAAGTACTCTAGCGATTTAGATGCTTTTTTTTTTAATTTGTGTTTTGGGGTGTAACCTTAATGAACTAGATGTTTTTTTTTTCCCTGAGTTTAATCGAAATTCATTAGAAAATGTAGAATAATAAATAAATGATTCATGAATAACCAAGGAAAACTAAGCAAAATTTACATCGATGAAGTTTGTAAAATTTACAAATTTACTGCACAATGTGTCTGAAATAAATGAAGATGGATTGTGAATTTTTAGAAGAACAAAATATGTATTTTTGTTGCAGTTTAACAAAAATACATATTTTGTTCTTCTAAAAAGTTCGAAAAAGTGACCCTTGTGAAGGGCTAAAATTTAAAAAATGGAGTGCGAAATAATAATTTTCTAGAAAATTTTCTTACATAAAAAGTACATAAGTATGCATAAATTTGAATGCCGGCATGGTTGCCTTTTCTGCTGCTGACAGTTTTTTTTTTAAATTACTATTATGAGAAACTTTCAATTCATAGGCAAATAGAATCTCCTTTCCTAATCTTTGCTTCATTTAAATTTTTGAATTTTTTCCTGAAATGCAAGGGACTCTATTATTCTTTGCTCAGAACATCACCTCAAATGTTTTCATAAAACGAGTTTTATGCACAATTGTGGGCAAAAGATGCATTAGGAATATGTAAGTGTATTGTTTTTGGTGTCAGGAATGAATTTTTTCCTTGGAGATCACTCTTTTGCGGCTGCTGCAAATTCACTCAAAAAAAAAAAGAACCACAAACGCGGCCTTTTTTTTTTTTTTTTTTTTTTTTTTGAGGAGGGGACAGATACTTGGTTGACAAACAAATAATTTATTACAGATTCGTTATTTGCATCCAAAAACGTACGAAAACATATTTCTCTTCCCCAAAAACTTTTTTATGCTGAGCAATGTAGTCGGTGCTTTACACAGAGACACAAAAAAAAAAAAAAAAAAACGAGCTGATGTGTGCTCGCATGATTTCTTTTTACTCCAATTTAGTGTCATTTTCCCGATATTGGTAATTTTAATGTGGTTCAATAGTTTACTCTTTAAATATCACCAACAAAGGTCAAATTAAAACCAGATTTAAAAAGAAAAAATCGTCAAAAGACTGGCGATACATCGCCAAGTGTCCGCCAAATTGTAACACCATTTGAATTTACATCGAAATTAACAATGATTTACCCCCAAAAAGGGGCAAAAGACCCCCCTTAGAAACAACCGAATGCAATCAAAAGAAGAGGTGCACAACTAGACCCCACTAGGAGTCTACGTACCAAATTTCAACTTTCTAGGACATACCGTTCTTGAGTTATGCGACATACATACGCACATACATACATACGCACATACAGACGTCACGAGAAAACTCGTTGTAACTAACTCGGAAATCGTCAAAATGGATATTTTGCGTGTCTATGCGTTTTTAGACACTTTTCCATTTCTGGTCGAGTCAAAAAAAAAAAAAAAAAACACTCAACATTCATTCGGGGGTGAGCAAAATGGAAATTAAGGTCGACTTTTGAGTGAAAATTTTTTCGCGAATACAATACTTCCTTTTTTGTAAAAGGAAGTAAAAACGAGTTTTGAGGGAGAAGTCTTAATATATAAAAATCTTCTGTGCGGACGTTTGTCATTATAAGGCTTTTAAACGGCTGGTCCGATTTTGATCAAATTTTTTGTGTGTGATTAAGTTGTGGCAAGCATGGTTTCGAAGCGCGATGGATCGAATCGGAAACGTTTTCGCTAATGAATTAATTAATTTAAAAATTGGATGGTAAAATCTCCCAAATGATTAATATTTATTTTAACCTATTGTTGAGCGAGAACTGAAATAAATATTTAACCCGTTGCCAAAGGACAATAAGAAAGTCAGTTCTGCTTTTTGTAATGAAATTTCCTACTGTGATATGTCAATTGAGAATAGATAAAACGTAGAGAGAGAGAGTGAAGCCTTCATTTCTTGAAAGCAACGATTTTAGGTCCCGACATATATTTTAAAGTAAAGTACTGGTAAAGTTCACGCAAAACGTGTGTTCTGTCGTCGTAGTTGAACTATGTGACCGGATCGGTGCTTTAGGTTATCCTAACCAAATGATGAGAAAGTACAGTCCTCAGCAACATTTCTTTCTCGGCTCAAATCCATTTGAGTTTTGGCACCAATGTTAAGAATACTTTAATGATAAACTGATTAGTTTGGTGATCCTTAAAGGAAAAGATGATGGAATTTAAAGATGAAACAAATTTTATTTTCGTCCAGATATATTACAACAGGGTAGTTCTATACACAAAAGATCAGTGAAGTGGAAGATCTTTATCTTTGGTGGAAAGAAAAAAATAAGCAATATGTGAAGTTTTAAAAGTTTTCGTTCAAAAGATCGGACCGCTAATCGAAAGGAGTTGGCTTCGCTCACTGATCGGCTAGATTACAGTAACGTGGTGGCTTGGCGACTTCGGCTATAAACAATAGAGTTGCATGATCATTTGTTTGCATTTTAAAGCTACTGTTAATGTAATTTATTGTATTTTTTGTTTATTTGGCGAATCGTTTCAAATTGCAAAGAATTGCTTTTCGTTTTTAAAGAGTTTTTAGTCATTTTAGTTGAAGAATGTATTTATTTTGCATCGGGAGAGGGGGGGGGGGATGAGTGGGCGCTTATTCAGAGAACTGTTTTCACCTTTATCATTTTTTTAAACAATATCCTTTGGTAAAGTCAGACAAAACAACGTAAGTAGAAGCACAAATTTGTATGCTGTAATTTACAAATTTGTGCTTCTACTTACGTTGTTATGTCTGACTTTACTATTCAGCACAAAGGTATTTATTTATCTTAATATCCTTTGGATTGTTTTATTCTTTTTTATATGGGGGATGTTGGTGCGGGATTCCCCGTTTGTTCTAGATGCGCATTTAGTTTTTTACACTTAATATCTGAGGACGCTTTTTATCCTTTGAGTATAGCTGAAGGAACAAACCATCACGTACGGGAGAAAAAAAGTTAATAAAATAACTGCTCAGTCGGCATTAGATAAATGAAGTTGTAATAAATATACGCATTCTGACACCAAGCAGCTTAAAATATTTCCTTTTTACTTATTTTTTTCAACAAAACGGTTCAAACACTTGATGATTTATTGAAATTTTTTAACTTTTCAGTTTACAAAGTTTGAACAGAACAACATCTGTCGGGTCCTCTAGTTTTACTTTATATTTCATCTACCCGATCAGCAGAACTGGTTTTCAAGAAACCAGAGAAAATCGAGAGCTTTGGCTCTTCGATCAAAGAGCCATTCATCAAACGATACATTTAATTGAGTTCCGAACAGTGAGAGGTTAGGTCGAGGCACTTCTTTCAGAGCAAATTTGACAGCCGGAGTTTATTCCTGATGAATGATTTCCTAGAGGAAAGAAAAGATACTCATCTGCTTTCAAATGGGAGCAGATATGTAAAGCATACCTCGTTCAGCTATCTATTTTTTCTCCTTCTACTTTTTGAGTTTCTTGTTTAAACTCATATCTAATAGTCTTGCAAGGGATGTGTGTGCTGTTAATGCTGGGTCTAATCTAATTTTAATGCTTCAAAAAGAACTCAGAAAGCACCAAAAAGCCTGGATTAATGTTAAGAAATTGAGTTAGTTTGAAGGGCAATTTTATGAGTCGTGCTTAAATGGCCTACTTAAAAAATGACGAAACTATCGAAATTTTTTATTGCATATTTTAAAACTTCAAATCATTTCAAAAGCACGGAAGAAGTTTCATCGATCTAGTTTAAAAATGTAAACCGTTTTGAGTGGTTTTATATTATACGTCGTCTGAGACCAAATGCAGCAGCAAAACTTCAAAGTGCTTTCTCTTGATAATCACTTTTAAAGCTACAGTAGACACTAAAAACGCTGAAAATTTAGCAAAAAATCGAAAAAAAAAATATTTAGCATTTTTTTAATACTATATCAGCTACTGTATTCAAAGCAACAGGGTTTTTTTCATTTCATGCATTATTTAATGAATTATGGGTTGGTTTTGTTTTGCGCATCCGTTATCAGGCCATACAGTTTTCAGCACGTATACACTGCTGTCATTATTTACATGAAAACGTAAACTTAAAGTGTTCCATGCACCACAATATTTATCGGATTATAGTCAAACTTTGGAAACACATCTAGCTATTATAGTTGTACGCATAAATTTCAGTAATAGCGGTTATGTAAAATTAGAAAATCAACTCTTTTGTTAAGAAAGGTTAAAACCACCGTATTTGCTGAAAATTTCCGAAATTCTCCTTTTCAGCCATTTTTAATAAACTGTCTCAACAAACATTTCACGTAAAGGATAAATCAATGTAATTATGCCAAAGGATAAATCAATGTAATTAGGAAAAAAATGGGGAACATGCAGCAGTTTCTTGTGATTTTTTCGTTTAATTTTTTTTATCTTTCAATTTCCGAAAAAGTATTCATTTTTTGCACCATTTTTTTATATTGTTTTAGATGTAATAAATATAAAGGCACACAAATTTTCCGGCATCTAGGTCAACTATTAAAAAAAAGAAAATGTGTTCACTGTAGCCTTAATTGTTTTCATGGAAAAGGATAATATTTATTAAAAAAAACTTAAGCATTTTATATATTATTAAACTATTTGAGCATGTTACACATACTAAGCAAAAGTTTTATAAGAAATTTCATGGTTTTCGTTATACTGATCACAGAATATTTGTAAGAAATGTATAAGCAAATGATACACATATTTTTAGGGATGATTATAGAGTTTTTAACCGAATGCAATATAGGACTTTTTCTTCTTCTTCTTCTTTTTTCTGACGACGATTTTCGATAGTCCCACGGCATTTTTTTTTCTTTTTTCGTTATACAGATGGGATAGCTAATCAATTGGATCTCGCTTCGCTCGCTAAGAGCTGGGTTACGATAGCGTGGTCGCTTGCGGGTTTGGTGACAAACAATAGAGTTGCGGAATTATTTTACATTTCAAAGATACTATTTGATGTCTTTTTTGGTTATTTGTTGAAACATTTCAATTTGCTGATAAAAAATCGCTTCATTCGCTAAAGGGCAGGATTATCGTAGCGTGGTTGCTTGGCGCGTTAAGCGATGAACTATACAGTCGGACAATTATTTTGAGTTTTAAAGCTACCGTAAATCTTTTAAAAAGTCTTCGCGAATAGATTTAAATTCCAAAGAGACTTTAAAAGGTTTTTTTTTTTTTGAAAATGTTTATTTCACATAAGGTAGGGTGGGGGGGGGGGCAATTTTTTTTATTCAACGAATTCCTTTAAATTCTTAGCACGGGCATCGCCGTGCGGGTCCTGCTAGTATCACATAAAATGAATGACTTCTAGGGGACATTAACCCGCAATAGCTCGTGAAAGAAATATTGTCTCATAGACATGTCTGCAGTAGTACATGAAATGAAATATGCTTCCGTAAAATACGTCCGTAATCTTTACTAATAATAAAGCTGAAAGTCTGTCCGGATATCTGTCTGTCTGGATCTCTGTGACGCGCATAGCGCCTTGACCGTTCGGCCGATTTTCATGAAATTTGGCACAAAGTTAGTTTGTAGCATGGGGTG